>NW_020953728.1:1317815-1419035 GCF_900497805.2 Vombatus ursinus
GGGGGGGGGGGGAGGATATCCTGGAATAGCGCTTTGAGCATTTGAGAAGGAATATCCCAGTTCCTTAGAGGTACCCCTAGAAGCCTATGGCACAAGAGAACAGTGACCCCACTGTTCCCAATCCTGCTTATCAATCAGTGTTGAGGGAGGCTGTGCAGAGGGAGGCTTAACCCAGTCTGCAGGTTTTGTATTACCTGCTAACCCTCAAATACCAGGTCACTCCCTACAGGCAATTGGGGAGGAGCTGAGATGCAGTGGCCCATCCCCTTTTGCAGATGTGGACCTACCTGAATTGTTTTTCTCTCACTAAAAAGTTATCAATAAAAGCTGACTCCATCTTGAGTTCCTTGCTGATTTCTAGTGATCAGACTATCAACATGTTGCTACCTTGATGTATTTTTAAATAAACTCCTTTTACTTCTCTTTTTTCTATTTTGCCTCATTAATCAGAGCAAAAGCCAAAACAAAGAATTTTCCTTTTAACAATACGTACCTGACCCTGCTCTGGAAGGATACAAGAGGACTTGTTGCGACAGAAAAAAATAGGCTACATTTCCATTATAACCAAATGTTTATTTTTACACTAATCTATTTACTTAATGAAGCTAATCAAAGAGATTAAAAACAAAAATCTGTAAGTTCTACATGTATAATTGTTCTGATATTTGTCAGAACATTACATCTCTAAAAATAATAGACCAAGTTCCTTATATTTACCTGTATATTTTCCTTCCTCAAATAAATATCCTCCTTTAATTTAAAAAGGAAAATTTTGGGGGAATAATTTCTCTGGCTTACTGATGTGTTTTGTAGCAGTAGTAGAGTACCCTTGAAAGTTTGATAAGAGTAACTGAAGAAGGTATTTTGTTTTCTGAATATAAAAGAAAAAGTGCTCCAGCATTGTTCTTACTTTAAATGTTCTTACCAAGCTTTCAAAGGACTATATTGTTGGGGAAATAATTATTCAGATGAAAGTTCTTGGAGCCCTTATATTCATATGACAATATCTGTAGCAATTTTCTTGTGAAGTTATTTGTTTCTCCTTGCATTTTATCAGCAAAGTATCTGCTAAAAGGGGGAAATTATAACAAATGAATAATGGTACTAGATGTTTACATCTATGGCTTGAATCAAACACTAGATACCAAAGAATGCAGTTCTTTCTACAAACTGCCTATGAATGAAAGGAGGTATACAAATTTGAGCATTCATTCATCAAATATTTAACATCTGTGCAACATACTACAAAAGACACAATTGTTGCACAGGACATGGTCTCTGTCCTTGAGAAACTTAGTCTAGTAGTGAAGATATTACTCTTAAATGCAGTTAAGTACAGTAAGAATGGTACAGAGTGCTAAAGGGGTCCAAAGCAAATCACAATTTCAAAAGACCAAAGCTGGTACTTTTGTATGCTAATCACTTCTTGTTAGAGAGGTGATAGATTTAAAACTTAGAATGAGACATACATTTTTATACATGGCCAATTTTAGAATTTGTTTCACTTGATTATCCACATTTTTATGAGGGTTTTGTTTTTATTTACTTTATTGTTTGACAGATGGGTGGTGGAGAAAATAAATGATTATTAATGGTAAAAATAATAAAATAAAATCTAAAGTAAAGGAATCCAAAGGGGGTAGGTATCACTGGAGCTCAAGAACCATGAAAAATATATTAGTACAATATTAAACAGGAGACAAAAGGATCTTCACTGGGCACTAAAGGTACACTTGGGGTTAGCAAAAGAAGAAAAGGGATGTAGAATAGTTGATGAGAACTAGAGATTGACATGGTAGATTCAAATGGGCAACCATAATATTTAAAACAAAACAAAACAAAACAAAAAACTCTGGGCTTGAATCAGAAGATCAGAGTTTGAGTCCTGGCTTCCACAGTTACCAGTCACATAACCATGGGGAATTTACCTGAACACCTCTGAGCCTCAGTTTCCTAGTGTGTAAAAGGAAGGATAACATTTGCACTAAAGATCTCACCAAGTTGTGTTTGGGAGAGAAGTTTGTTAACCTAACAGCTCTACATAAATGTGTTAGTTTATCACATACCCAATGTGATCTAACCTCTGGCTGGAACTACTACTAGTTAGGCCTACCAAACAGCTATAAATCTGTAAAGCTGTATCTGCACGCCCCCTTCGCCTTATAATCAGGGTCTAACTTCCAACTCCCCCTTGTTTCTAAATCCTTCTCTCCAAGGCGCTCAAGGTTGTCGATGCTCTTCTTCCTTACTCTCGGGCTTAAGCGAACTCCCTACCCCTCCAGAAGGGTCTCCGGACCGCCTCGCTCCCTTGCCCCGCTCTTCGCCCTACACCCTCGGCAGACGAGGAGCGCAGCAGTCTGCACAGCAGGCAGACCCGCCCCGGACAGACCCACAGGGAAGCGCTGACCTTCCGCTTCTACCGTCCTCTCTGCGCGCATGCCTAGACTGCCTCAAAGGAAGGAGTTTTACAAGATCGGGAGATGTTTGCCAATTGCTGTGGTTCCAGGCACCTCCCTTCCGAGGGCAGGGCTAGCCAGCACAGTGGTAAAGTTTCAGCTTTTGGGGAGCCAATGCGGAAGGGAAATGAGGGCTCTTAAGCCAGGTCGCGGCTCTTGTCTCCTGGGGTTTGGCTCTTCGTGTGGCTCCTGCTGACGGCTGCGCAGACAAAGCTCAGGTAACGGTGACCCCTCCCTCCCGCCGCCGCCGCCGCCGCCGCCGCCGTTACTGCCGCTGCTTCACTTTGTTCGCCAAGAATGGTTACCTGTCAGCCCCGCAGAATAACGCATCTCACCCGTTCTCGTACCATAATTACTCTCCCTGGGTTTTCCGGTTAGCTTTTAACAGTGCTTTGAGATGCCAGGCGGACTTGGATGTTTTTCCATGTCCAGCTTCTGCTCCTTGCGCCTAGCCTCACTTAACCCGAGCCTGAAGAAAGGTATTCCTGGCCAAATGAGTGAGTGCTGCTCTCAGTCACAGGAACTCGGTTTTAATGATAGTAGGGAATTAGGCCCACGAAACAGACGCCAAATTAGGCAGGAGCCTTTTTACTTCCGGGTCAATTCCTGCGCTGATGCTTCAGCCGGAATTGGCAACACGTTCCTCATTGC
Source organism: Vombatus ursinus (assembly GCF_900497805.2). Taxonomy (NCBI): domain Eukaryota; kingdom Metazoa; phylum Chordata; class Mammalia; order Diprotodontia; family Vombatidae; genus Vombatus; species Vombatus ursinus. Next base: position 1,320,923 of record NW_020953728.1, read on the forward strand.
CTAAGTAATTGAGATTTGGAATTACAAAATGCGCCAGTTTCTAGTGACCCTGGATGCAGCTTTTTGACCAGTACAAGTTTTACAGAGCAAATCCAAATTGTTCTGTGAAGTGTGGATTCAGTCAAAGGGCAGCACTTGAGGACTGAGAGGACCACATGTGGCCTGGAGGCCGCAGGTTCCCCGCCCCTGTCTTAGATCATTGTTTTGTTGAGAATAGCCAAGTCATTCACAGTTCTTCATTGTAAAATATCGTTTTTACTGTGTACAATTTCTTTTTCCAGTTCAGCTCACTTCACTATGTATCAGTTCATGTAGGTCTTTGTAGGTTTTTATGAAATCATCCAGCTAATCATTTCTTTTAACACAGTAGTGTTCTATCACAATCTCATACCACAGCTTGTTCAGCCATTCCCCAATTAATGGGTGTCCCCTTAATTTCCAATTCTTAGCTGTTGTGGTCTAGGGATGCTAGGAACCCCGCAATTCCGGGGCAAAAGACACAAGTCTTGCCTGGAAAGAATTCCACTTGACCCTTCTTTCAGTCAGAGACAGGGTTTATTAATACACTGGTTGAGGTGGGCAAGATTTTAAGAATCCCTGCTATTGGCCAGATTTTTGGAATCAAAGCCATTGTCCAGATTTTAGGAATCAGAGCAATTTAATTGGGAGCAACATAAACCTTATGAACAGAAAGACTGTGGGAAGATGTGGATGTGATTAAGGAGTGACCTATAGTTTTGGGGTGATTGGGAGGTAACAGGAAAGGGGTGTAGATGGAATTAAGGGTGGGAAATGGCTGGGGGTGATCTGCTCTGTAATGACAACGAAGGGCTGAGCTAGGTTAGAGGTAACAGAGAATTGGAGATTGGGTCAGGGTCAAAGCCAAAATGCCAAGACAGTTGAGAGGATTATTAACTGGGAAGGGCAGGGTCCATGGCTTTTAGGAGTCCATTATTAACGTCCCACCATAGCCACCACAAAAAGAGCTGCTCCTTTTTTGTTCAAATAGGTTCCTTTCCCTCTTTTTTTTTTAATATCTTTGGGATATAGAGGTAGCAGTGGCATGGTTGGATCAAAAGGTGTGCACAGTTTTATAGCCCTTTGGGTATAGTTCCAAATTACTCTCCCAAATGGCTGGCAGTTCACAACTACATTGGGGTCCCAGTTTTCCCACATCCCCTCTGATGAGGTTGGAATCTGAGCCCCAGAAAGGAAAAACTCTGGCCCCAGACCATTTCCCACCCTTGGTAATTCTATTACCTCATTGACTCTGTACTTTCCCTCTAACCTCCATGAAGGAAGATTCAGAGGTGCAGAGGGAAGGGAGTAAGTAAACCTCAGGGAACCAAAAAGCAACTGCAGTTTTTCCCAATTTCCTAGTACGAGGGAATTAACAGATATACTTCCGGATAGGGCTTCCATCCTTGTCCTTTATGCTGTAGAAGTCATACCCAGATCCATGGACTTGAACCAACCCAGAGGACCAAGAGCCTGAGAGCGTCAGGCCCAGTGCTGGACAGCCTCATAACTGTCTGCCACAAAAGCTCCTCCAAGCCTTGGTGCTTGGAGAGCAACCCAAACTGCAGAGCAAGAAAGGAGGGGAGGGAGGCTTACATAACTTCCAGTCTTGGCTGGAGAAGAACTTGGGGTTAGGCAGTTTCCCTGTATGGGCCACCAAAATGATGTGGTTTAGGGGTTCAGGGGTGCTGGGACCCCAAAATCACAACATGCGGGTCCTGCCCAAAAGAATTCAACCCAAGCCTTCTTTCAGCCAAAGACCAGGTTTATTAGAACATCCATCATATTGGGCAGACTCTTAAGGAGTCTGAACATGGGTAAGCAGTGGCTAGATTTTAAGAATCTGAGCATCTTAATAGAGACAAGATGGACCTGATATACAGAAAGACTGAGGAGGGATCTAGCTAGGAGTGGCCAAGTAGTCCATGAGGTAATAGAATTACCAAGGGTGGGAAATGGAGCCTAGGTGGGACCAAGGGTGGAAAATGGCCTGGGGCCATAGGGAGGCAAGACAATGGAGGGGAGATTGGGTGTAGCCACAAGGAAAGACCAGTTGATGGGACTATAGCTACCAGAGATTTGGTCATGTGGGAAAGTACAGAGTACATGAGGTAATAGAATTACCAAGAGTGGGAAATGGTCTGGGGCCATTTCCCCTTTCACTCATTTTTCAACTATTTCCCTTTCAAAGTGGTTTCCCTTGACACTCGACCTCAAAGCTATCTCTGGGGCTCAGATTCCAACCCCATCACCTCCAGCATTTATCTTTTTCCTCTTTTGGTCATATTTGTCATCACAACATAGTTGTCATTTTGTCATTATCAATCTGATAGTTGTGAGGTGGTATCTCAGAGTTGTTTTAATTTATATTTCTTTAATTGATAGTGATTTTGAGCATTTTTTCATATGATTATACATAGTTTTGATTTCTTTGTATGGAAACTGCCTGTTCATATCCTTTGAACATTTATCAACTGGGGAATGATTCCTCATCCTATAAATTTGACTCAGTTCTCTATATATTTGAGAAATGAGGTCTTTATCAGAGATATTTGCTATAAAAATGTTTTTTTTTTTCAGTTTTCTGCTTTCTTTCTAATTTTGGTTGCATTACTTTTGTTAGTGCAAAAACTTAAATTTTATGTAAGCAGATTATCCATTTTACATTTTGTAATGCTTTGTATATCTCCTTTGGTCTTCAATTCTTCTCTTATCCATAGATCTGATAGGTAAACTATTCGATGCTTTCCTAATTTGCTTATGGGTATCATCTTTTATGTGTAAATCATACACCCATTTTGACCTTACCTTGATATATAGTGTGAGATGTTAGTCTATACCTAGTTTCTGCCATACTGTTTTCCAGTTTTCCCAGCAGTTTTTGTCAAATAATGGGTTTTTACCCCAAAAGCTTGGATCTTTGGGTTTATCAAACACTAGATTACTATGGTCATTTACAACAATGTATTGTGCACCTAATCTATTCTACCAATCTACCATTCTTTCTTAGTCAGTTACCATACTGTTTTGATAATTGCTGCTTTATAATACAGTTTGAAATCTGGGCCACCTTCTTTCACATTTTTTTCCATTGATTCCCTTGTTATTCTTGACCTTTTGTTCTTCCAGACGAATTTTATTGTTATTTTTTCTAACTCTATAAAATACTTTTTTGATTTTGAGTTTGTTTGGTATGGCATTGAATAAGTAGATTAATTTAGGTAGAATTGTCCTTTTTGGACAATGTTGGCTTAGCCTACCCATGAGCAATTGATATTTTTTCAATTGTTTAGATCTGACTTTATTTGTGTGAAAAGTGTTTTGTAATTGTGTTCATATAGTTCTTGGGTTTGTCTTGGTGTGTAGACTTCCAAGTATTTTGTATTGTCTTCAGTTATTTTAAATGGAACTTCTCTTTCTATTTCTTGCTGCTGGACTTTGTTGGTAACATATAGAAATGCTGATGATTTATGTGGGTTTATTTTGTATCCTGCAACTTTGCTAAATTTGTTTGGTCACTATGCCAAGGGAAAACAAGGGTGGCCTTCCTATGATTAAGCAAGTAAACTTATGATCTGCAACTTATAGCTCTAGGGCCAGATATACAGAACTTATAATCATTACCCCTATAGAATCATATCAGATTGTTTGATTGATAATGGATTGGAATAGAGTAGGGGTCCTCAATGAATCAACTTTCTTGGCTGTTACTGTATACACTGTTCTCTTGGTTCTGCTCATTTCACTCTTCGTTATTTTGTGCAAGTCTTTCCATGTTTTTCTAAAATCATTGAGCTCATCATTTCCTATAGCACAGTAGTATTCCATCACAATCACATACCACAACTTGTTCTGCCATTCCCCAATCGATAGGCATCCCTGCAATTTCCAGTTCTTTGCCAACATAAAGAGAGCTGCTATAAATATTCTAGAACATATAGGTTCTTTTCCTTTTTTCCTAATCATTATGACAATAAATTGTTTTGTTTTCTTAATTGGAAAACTTCATATTCTTTGACCATTTATCAATTGGGAAATGAAGTGTATTCTTATGTATTTGAATATTATATATTTATATGTGCTGCATTGTCAATGAACTCCATCAAAATGTAGTTACCCTGTTTATCCCTGTCAGTTAATCTATTTTAGCCATAACTTTGTCTGAGATAATAATAGCCATTCCTGCCCCCTCTGCACCAGCTGAAGCACAACAAACTCCACTCCAACCCTCCACCTTAACTCTGTGTCTACCTCACATTCCCACATGTGCCCACTGCAAACTCCTGGACTCTGACCCTCAGTTCATTCTGCTGTCTGCCATCTGCGTCTGTTCAGTGAGCTCATCCCACCCACGCTGAAAGCCACAATAGCTATTTGTGAATTTCCCTCCATCTTATTTTTACTCACTGTTTTCCTTCTCAGCTTCTCTTTTCACCCTATTTCTGTTACTTTATCTCCTCCCCTTACCCTCCCACTCCACATTCTACCCTTGTATCCAAAAGTCCTTTCTCTCCCCTATGTCCCAGTTTTCTCACCTCTCTAGAAATTCAGAAGACTGCTAAACCTCTTCAAATATATATATATACATATACATACATTGTTTCCTCTTCAACTCAGATTAGACTAAGGTTCCAATATTACCAGCTCTCCCCTCCCACCTGCTTCCTCTATATTAGTTCTTCCTTTTATGCCCATTTTTATGACATAATTTCTCTTTTTAACCTTTTTCTACCCAGTTTTGTTTTTTTAGAATCACCTCATCATCCACAACACAGCCTCAACTTTGAAACTACCTTAGTAATGATAACATTTTTAAGAATAATATTCCTAATAATAACAAATAATTACTAATATTAATAGCATTTTAATTTATCATAAGTAAACAGTTTGACCTTAATCAGTGCCTTATAATTAGTCTTTAATTATTTCCTTATATTTCTTATATATCTTTTATATCAAAATTTCCATTGAATTCTGATCTTTTTGTTATAAATACACAAAAGTTTTTTTTTAGTTTATCACATGCCCTTTTTTTCATCCAGTTTTGCTGGATAAGTTATTCTTAGATGCAACCCCAGCTCCTTTGCTCTTCAAAATATAATATTCCAAGACCTGTGGTCTTTTAGCGTAGAAGCTGCTAGGTCTTGTAAAATCCTGGTTGTTTTTTCCACAGTATTTCAATTGTTTTTTTTTTCTTTTTGCTTGCAGTATTTCCTCTTTAAGCTGGGAATTTTGAAACTTGGCTATGACATTCCTGTAAGTTTTCTTCCAAGGATCTTTCACGTGGTGATTGGCGGATTCTTTCTATTTCTGCTTTACCTTTTTGTTCTAGAACTTCAGGGCAATTTTCCTTAATAACTTCTTATAAATTGTATCCAGATTATTTTTATTTTAGTTTTTTTTTTTTTTTTTTGGTGAGGCAATTGGGGTTAAGTGACTTGCCCAGAGTTACAGGGATAGTGAGCCCAGATTCATTTTTTGATCATAACTTTCAGGTAGTCCAACAATTATTATGTTGTCTGTCCTTGATCTGTTCTCCAGATCAGTTGTTTTTCTAATGAGATATTTCAGATTCTCTTCTATTTTTTTAGTTTTATTATATCTTGATGTTTTAGAATGTCATTCTATTCTACTTGCCCAATTCTAGTTTTCTTTTTCTTTTTTGAAAATTTATTTATTTTTAGTTTTCAACATTCACTTCCACAAGATTTTTGAGTTCCAAATTTTCTCCCCATCTCTCCCCTCTGCCCACCCCAAGACAGTATGCATTCTGAATACCCCTTCCCCCAATCAGCCCTCCTTTCTGTTACTGCCCCCCTTCTCTTATTCCCTTCCCCTTCTATTTTACTTTAGGGCAGGATAGTTTTCTATACCCCATTGCCTGTATATCTTATTTCCCAATTGCATGTGAAAACAATTTTTAACATTTGTTTTTAAAACTTTGAGTTCCAAATTCTCTCCCTTCCTCCCTCCCTTCCAACCCCCCCACATTGAGAAGGCAAGCAATTCCATATAGGTTATACATGTATAATCATGCAAAACACTTCCGTAATAGTCATGTTGTGAAAGACTAGCTATAATTCCCTCTATCCTATCCTGTCTTCCTGTTTATTCTATTCTCTCCTTTGACCCTGTCCCTCCTCAAGTATTTGCTTCTGATTATCCTCCCCCATAATCTACCCTGCCTTCTATCATCTCCCCTTCCCTTATCCCCTTTCTCCTTATTTTCCTGTAGGATAAGATAGATTTCCATACCCAATTGAGTGTGTATGTTATTCCCTCCTGAAGCCAAAATCTGATGAGAATAAGATTCATTCATTCCCTCTTACCTCCCTCCTCTTCCCCTCTACTGTAAAAGCTTTTTCTTGCCTTTTTTTTGAGATAATTTACCCCATTCTACCTCTCCCTTTCTTCTCCTCCCAGTACAATTCTCTCTCACCCCTTAGTTTTGTTTTTTACATATCATCCCTTCATATTCAACTTACCCTGTGCCATCTATCTATCTATCTTTCTATCTATGTATCTATCTATCTATCTATCTATCTACCTATTCCCTCTAATTACCCTAATACTGAGAAAGGTCTCATGAGTTACAAATATCATCTTTCCATCTAAGAATGTAAACAGTTCAACTTTAATAAGTCCCTTATGATTTCTCTTTCCTGTTTACCTTTTAAGTCCTGTATTTGAAAGTCAGATTTTCTATTCAACTCTGGTCTTTTAATCAAGACTACTTGAAAGTCCTCTATTTCATTGACTCCATTTTTTCCCCTGAAAGATTATACTCAGTTTTGCTGGGTAGGTTACTTTTGGTTTTAATCTTAGTTCCTTTGACTTTTGGAATATCATATTCCAACCCTTCTGATCCTTTAATGTAGAAGCTGCTAAATCTTGTGTTATCCTGATTGTGTTTCCATAATACTTCAATTGTTTCTTTCTGGTTGCTTGCGATATTTTCTCCTTGACCTGTAAACTCTGGAATTTGGTTATAATATTCCTAGGAGTTTTCCTTTGGAGATCTCTTTTAGGAGGTGATCAGTAAATTCTTTCGATTTCTATTTCACCCTCTGATTCTAGAATATCAGGGCAGTTTTCCTTGATAATTTCTTTCTTTCTTTTTTTTGGGGGGGGCCCCCACGAGGCATGGGGTTAAGTGACTTGCCCAGGGTTACACACAGCTAGTAAGTGTCAAGTGTCTGAGGCTGGATTTGAACTCAGGTCCTTCTGACTCCAGAGCCAGTACTCTATCCATTGCACCACCTAGTTGCTCCTGATGATTTCTTGAAAGATGATGTTTAGGCTCTTTTTTTGATCATGGCTTTTAGGTAGTCCAATAATTTTTAAATTATCTCTCCTGGATCTATTTTCCAGGTCAGTTGTTTTTCCAGTAAGATATTTCACATTGTCTTATATTTTTTCATTCTTTCGGTTTTGTTTTATAATTTCTTGATTTCTCAAAGAGCCATTATCTTCCATTTGCTCCATTCTAATTTTTAAGGAATTATTTTCTTCAGTGAGCTTTTGGACCTCCTTGTCCATTTGACCAGTTCTGCTTTTTAAGGCATTCTTCTCATTGGCTTTTTGGACCTCTTTTGTCATTTGATCTAGTCTATTTTTTAAGGTGTTATTTTCTTCAGTATTTTTTTTTGGGTCTCCTTTAGCAAGCTGTCGACTCATTTTCCATGATTTTCTTGCATTATTATTTCTCTTTCCAATTTTTCCTCTACTTCTGTTTCCTTGCTCTTCAAAATCTTTTTTGAGCTCTTCCATGGCCTGAGACCAATTCATGTTTTTCTTGGAGACTTGGGATGTAGGAACTTTGACTTTGTTGTCTTCTGCTGGTTGTATGTTTTGATCTTCTTTGTCACCAAAGTAAGATGCTGTAGCCTGAAGTTTTTTACTGTGTTTGCTCATGTTCCCGGCCAATTACTTGACTTTTAAAGTCTTTGTTAAGGTAGAGTTCTGCTTCCATTGTGGAGGGTGTAATGTCTCAACGTTCAGGGGTTTTTTGCAGATGTTTTCAGAGATACTTCTAGGCACCTGTAAATTTTCAGTTCTTCCAATGTGGTATGATCAAAGGCGAGGTGTTTACTGCTTTCCTGGCCTGTGCTCTGGTCTATGAGTGACCACAAGCACTCTTTTCTGCCTTGGTACTGTGAGGAGGATTCCCTTTCAACTGTTGCCTCAAGCCCCAACACACCAGCGCTCCTCCTCGCCCCAGGACTGCCACCCCGATCCAAGCAAGGGTTAAGAAGAGAATCCTGCCTCAGCACCAGCAAAGAGATCCCTGCCATTCCCCTCTGATCAGCTGCTTGATACCCCCCCACCATCCATGGGCCGAGTTCTCTAGAAGCAGCTACCACCACTACCATCCTGGGGCTGTGCCCAGGCTGGGACTGGACCACACTTTTCTCTCATCCAGGTCCAACAGACCTTTCCCACTGACCTTCTGAATTGTCTTTGGTGTTTGTAGGTTGAGAAGTCTGGAAACCACCACAGCTGCCGGTGATTCAGTTTCCTGAGGCCTGCTCTGGGTTTGCTCTGGCCCTGCAAGGCCCATGCAGAACTGCGTTCCTCTCCCCCCTGGTGTAACAGACTTTTCATGTCAACCTTCCAGGTTTTCTTGGTCTGGAAATTTATTTCACTGTCATTTTGTGGGTTCTGCTGCTCTAGAATTTGTTTTGAGTCATTTTTTATTTGGAAGGGTTTAGGGGAGAGCTCAAGCTAGTCACCACTTTTACTCTGCCATCTTGGCTCCACCCCCTAATTGTAGTTTTCAAGGAATTATTTTCTTCCTTAAGATTTTGCTTCTCTTTATCTAATTGGTTAACTTTCTTTTCATAATTTTCTTGGATTGTTTTTATTTTCTAATTTTTCCTCATTCTTTCTTTGATTTTTGAATTCCTTTTTATTTTTTTCTTAAAATTTTATCTCTTTTTCTAATCAGTTAACTATCTTTTTATAATTTTCTTGAATTGCTTTAATTTTTTTCTAATTTTTCCTCATTTTCTCTTATTTAATTTTTGAATTTCTTTTAAAGTTCATCCAAGATTTCTTTTTGGGCTTGTGACCATTTGACATTACTTTTTAGGGTAGGAGTGGCTTTTTTTCACTCACTGTCTTCCTCTACTATGAACTCAGATCTTCTTTTATGCCAAAGTAGTTATCAATGGTCAGGTTGTTTTTCCTTTGCTTACTCAATTTTATTTTTAATTTGTCTTATTTTATTTTTAGCAGCTTCTTATTATTATCAAGTTTTGATCTGGAGTTGTGGATATTGTTGCCCTAGGCCTCAAGTCCTTCTTGTTGTTGTTTTTTGAATTTAATCTAGGAGCTCAACCCCAGGGACTTCTCTCTTCCTCCCCTAAACCCCAGCTGCGGTGTCCCCAAAATGTCCTTCCTCCCTGGGGTACTACATTCTCTGGTCTTGTGCTTGCTTCTCTTCGCCCATACCTGGGGATCATGTCTGGTCAGCTCAGCCAGGCCTGGCAGGGATCCTTCACTCTTCCCTCACTCAGCCATGTGCTGTTCTTTAGATGAAAGTTTGTGAGTTAAAAGTTCCTGAGGTGAAATTTCTTGAGGCATAGTCTGCTTCTCTCAGGATCTTTTGTTTGTTGATTCACTGAAGTTGGCCTGAAGATGTTCTGACTCTAAGGCCACCTGGCTTTAATGACTGTCATAGGACCTGTGTTCAGATCCTACCTCCGAGGCTTATTAGCTGTGTAGGCTTGGGCATATCACTTAACCTGGGCCTTAATCTGGGTGTTTTTATCTGTAAAATGAGAGGGTTGGATGGCCTTTAAGGTTCTTTCTGTTTCTAAATCTATGATTACATAATCCAAAGTGCACCGTTGACTACTTTCATTAAATTATGATACTAACTTTTCAATCCTATATGCCAGCTATGCATTTTTTTGAATTGTAATTCCACTGGTAAATTCTATCATCCTTGATGCCAGTTATTTTCATAAACCACATCAGAATGAAACAGACTAGAGAGAATCAGAAATAAAGGAACTAAATAACTCATTGTTAAATAAACTTCAAACAATGAGTTATTTAAGAAAGAATTCTCTATTTGATAAGAACTTCAGGGAAAAACTGTAAAGTGTTCATTCTGGTAGAAATTAGGCTTAACTCAATATCTTATGCAATAAATTAAAAATATTTGTGATCTGAATATTAAAGGCCATACCATTAAAAAAAAGATTGGAAACAAATATGATATTTGATAGATGGTATATTCTTAACCAAACAAGGAATAGAGGTAATTACAAATGATAAAGTAGATAACTTCGATTACATGAAATCGAATGCTTTTTTACAAGCAAAATGTGTCTAGGATAAGAAGAAAAGCAGTCAAATGAGAATAAAATCTGTAAATATTTCTTGGATAAAAATTTGGCAGATAACTCATAGAAATATATGTGTATGTGTTTGTGTGTGTGTTACCCGCAGCATTTCCCCAATATATCAGTGGTCAAAGGATATGAATAAAGTTCTCAAAAGGGTAATTGCACACTATTAATAACCACATGAAAAAATGTATCAAGTCACTAATAATAAGAGAGACAAATCAAAAAAACCCTAACATTACCTTACACTTACCAAACTGGCAAAGATGACAAAAGATGGTCAATGTTGGGAAGGGTTTTGGAAAGGTGGGCATACTAATGCATTGTTGGTATTACTAAACCAAATCTAATAACCTTTTCTCAATCCTCATACTTCTTGATCTTTCTGCCAGTCTTGACACTGCCAATTACTCTCTTTTCTCATTACGTTCTTGTGACACTGATCTCTCCTTGTTTTCCTATCCATTAGACTTTTCCTCTCTATCTCCTTTGCTGGATTGTCATCTGGGTCACACCCACTAACAGTGGGATCCCCTAAGTTTCTGTCCTGGATCTTCTACCGCTATACTGTTTCCTTGGTGATCTCATCAGCTTCCATGGTTTTAATTATCAACTCTGTGTAGATGATTTTCAAATCTGCTTGTCCAGGCCCAACCTCTCTGCTGACCTTCAGTCCATCTATAGCTGTCTATTGTATCTGGATGTCTTGTACATATCTTAAACTTAACTTGTCCCAAAATGAGCTCATTATCTTATCACTCAAACCTTGTCCTCTTCCTAACTTTCCTATTACTTTGTAGGTTACCAGCATTCTCTCAGTTACCTAGGCTTGCAATCTTGGTGTTATCCTTGACTCCTTCCTTACCCATCCCATGTCAGCTCTTTTCATTACATCTCTAGTATATGCTCTGCATTTTCTCTTCTAACACTGCAACCATGCTGGTACATACCGTTTTCAGTTCGTGCTGTCGTAGTAGACTGTTGGTCTGTTTGCTTCAAAAGTCTTGCGCACATTTTACTTTCTAGACTCCTCTTCTAGAAGACATTATGGTATAGTGCATAGAGTGATTGCCCTGGAATCTAGAAGACCTGGTTACAAATCATGTTTCCAACCATGGGTAAGTGTGTTCCTTCCTGGGCTTTGGTTTCCTCCTTTATAAAATAGGGTAATAATACTTACAGTAATTACTTCACAGGGTTGTTGTGAAGCTCAGTTGAAGTAAACTTTGTATCTCAAAAGTCATGTATAAACGTTGTGTTGTTACTGTTCTACTCTGTTTCTAGGTTATGATCATGAGTTAATTAATTCACTGGCCTTTCATTTCAGCTCTGAGCTTAGTTCTTACAAACAGCTGTACAAATAATAGAATCAAGCAGCAAGCTAGAAGTAACAAAATGGGTCATCTTGTCCTTTCTGGCCTGGCTGCAACTCTAGCCATCAAAACTTGACTTCCACCTAGTGGTGGTATATGGTAATTCAGATTATAAAGTTGATGAGTACAGCTTGAAAACAAAAATATTAGAATCTTTAGTTCTCTTGTTTTGCATGGATTCTCTAAAAAACTCCCTTTACAAACTGTTGAAACATTTTAACTGTTCATGGAACTCCTGTGCTGCTGGTCTCTTATCCATTTCCTTTTAATCAGCTAATGTAGAAAGCCTTGGTCCAGATATTTAAGAATCTCTTACCTTTTCTCATCTTGACTTTGTGTACTTGAATATGAGTCAGAACACTGATGATCTATATCTTATAGTCAGTGCATCATTAAGTGACCTCGTATAGTTTTTCTTATTTGCATTGTAAATGGTCTTTTGTCCAAGAGAAAATGAATCAGTCTTGTATAGTTTCTATAAGCAATCAATCTACAAGCATCTACTATATACCAGGCACTGTGCTGGTTTCTGAGTATATAAATACAAAGACTGAAACAGTCCTTATTTTTCTATTAATTTTTATTTTTTCTGATTGAAGAAAATTTCCATATACATAGTAGAACAGAAAAAGAAGATTGTACATGAAACTGTAGATCTTTATTACGTACTGCTTGCTTTTCTTTTTAAATATATGATAAGATCATTCCATAGCTTTCAAAGCTGTAATACTTATCTAGCCTTTCTGGCTTTTTTTTTGGCCTTTCCTCTCCATTAAGAAAAAAAACAAAACAAAACAAGAAAACAAAGCCATATAGTGAAGCAAAGCAGATTCTCACTATTGTTTTCATTTGTGTGTTACATACCTAGTCTGTTCCATTTATTGACTTGTTTTTTACCCAGTACCAAATTGTTGTGATGATTACTGCTTTGTAATATATTTTGAGATATGTAGTACTAATGCCTTCTTCCTTCCCACTTTTTTTTTAATTTCCTGAGATTTTTTACCTTTTCTCAGGGGAATTAAAAATTTTTTTTTCTAGCTCTATGAAGTAATCCTTTGGTAGTTTGATTGTTATGGCACTAAATATGTAAATTAATTTGGGTATTTTTATTTTTATTATGTTGAGTTGTCCTACCCATGTGCAATTACTGTTTCTCCATTTAATTGTGTCTGTATTTTTGTACAGAGTGTTTGCTAGTAGCACAGAGGAACTAGCATAGTTCCTCTATGTGTCGTGGTACATATAAATACTAAGTATTTATACATTCTGGAATTATTTTTAATGAAATTAATTTTTCTGTCTCTTGTTGGTTTCTCTTGGTAGCATATAGAAATGTTGATGATTTATGCATTTATTTTATGTTCTGCAACTTTACCAATTTTTTGTTTCAATAATTTTTAGTCAATTCTTTGGATTCTCTAGATAAACCATCATATTATCTGCAAAAAGTGATAGTTTTCTTCCCTCTTTGCCTGTTTAACAGTCTTTCTTTTCTTTTCTTTTTTTTGTGAAGCAGTTGGGGTTAAGTGACTTGTCCAGGGTCACACAGCTAGTGTCAAGTGTCTGAGGTCAAATTTGAACTCAGGTCCTCCTGACTTTTGGGCTGGTGCTCTATCCACTGCGCCACCTAGCTGCCCCAATGGTCGTTATTTTCAAGGAGCTTATGTTCTATCAGAGAAGAGATCTATGTATATAAAATAAACAGAATAAATATAAGTAGTTAAATACAAGTTAGTTAGATAAAGGAGAGCACTAATAGAGGAATCAGGAAAGATTTGATGTAAAACTTGAATAGTATTTGAGCTACTTGAAGAAAAATAAGAATGGATTTGACGGGTTTGGAGATGAGGAGATAATGCATTGCAGGCATGGGGAAGAACCAATTCATGGAAAAGGGTATAGAATGTCACATGTAAGGAAGAGTGAGAAAGCTAGTGTGGTTGAATAGTTCAGGAAGGAGTATAATATGTAACAGGTCTGGAAAGATAGGTTGGGGCCAGGTTGTGAAAGCTTTTAAAACTGAACAGAGGAGTTTATTTTTTGATCCTACAGGGAACAGGAGGCTACTGGAGTTTATTGAATAAGGGAATAACACTGTCGTATCTATGTGGAAGGTGGTATGTGGAGGAAAGAAAGTTGAGACCAGTATAATAGTAATAATAATAACTAACATTTATATAATGCTTTAAGTTGCAAAGCACTTTATTTGCTCCTCACAACGACTGCTAAGTGATTTACCCAGGGTTATGTGGTCAGTGTGACAAAAATGTCCCTGAATCCTTTCACTAGGAACGGCCAATCACCAATCAACAGCACAGAAAAGGAAATACTGTTATGTATTTTTATTATGTTTATTGTGCTCAGAGCACAGATAATACTGAACATGGACCAGTAAATAAGTCAGTGATTCCTGAGCTTCATTGTGAGTTACCTTATATAGGATTTGGCTACATAAACAGGATGGATAAAATGGAAATTCATAGATAAAAGAAAGGGAAGAAGAGGAAGACATTTCCACATTAGAAGAAGCAGGGAGCTGGTTTTTTAAAACTGGAGCAGTGCTTGTTGTCTTAAGCTTGATTTTTGCAAACTTTAGCAGAGTATGTGATGTACATGTTTAAAGCAAATGGTGTCAGGAAGCCTGAGCCAGAGTTTTTCCTATCACATTCTCTCTGTCCTAGGTCACATTTGTGTATTTTACCTCACATTCTTACATGTTCTATCAATCTCCTCTCTAGATACTTTCATATAAGTTTTTTTGGCAGACATTTCTGATGCAGTTTAGGGGTGCTGGAACCCCCCAAATTTCAGGGTACAGGGTGGCATTGCCTGGAATGAATTCACGCACTCAAACTGTCTTCCAGTCAAGTGTCAGAGTTTATTGTGACACCAATAGAAGCGGGTGAAGTTCCTTAGGGAACTTGCAACCTGATAGGAATGATGTTAAAGCTTGTATGGAAAAGGGACAGCAAAAGAATGCCAAATATGCTAATTAGGTGATGGGGGTGGTGGTGGTGATGAAGGGTTGGGGTGGCGGTGGTAGGAATTTGGGGGGTGGGAGTAGGGAGTGGTCAGTATATGCAAGTAGTCTAGGTGCTGAACTACTGGAATGTGTGGGAAAAATCAGGGAGTCAACAGAGTTAGTTTTGTTGAGGGGACAAGATAGAAGGGTTGCTAGAGCATGGTCCTTGGGAAAATGGTACCTGAGAAAGAGTCCTTGGACCAGCACCCTGCACTGATATCAAATGAGTTACAAGGTCACTTCTGTATGTGCCTGTAACAAGCAGAGAATTTTCTCACGGGGGCCTACTGAGATTAAGGGTGCTTCCAAAGACATAGTCTTTGCCTTTTGGGGTCCAGGTCCCCCTCATCACTTCCACAGGCAGATACAAGTACTGCAATATAATGAACACAATAATAGAGCAAAATCAATATAATAACAATTATTAGTATTACGTAATCCAGAGTTTTCATAATTTCCATGATCAACGTTCCCTGGCAACCAACTCTAGTTAGATATCCATTCATGTTTAAGTTCCTCCAGACCCTTTCCAAACTCCCCTAGATGATTCAGGTACTCATATTAAGGGTTTGGTCAGACACATATGGGCAGCTGGGTGGTGCAGTGGATAAAGTGCCAAGCCTGGAGTTAGGAGAATCTGAGGTCAAATCTAGCCTCCAACACTGGCTTTGTGACCTTGGACCCTGTTTGTCTCAGTTTTCTCATCTGTAAAATGAGCCAGAGAAGGAACTGGAAAAGCACTCTAATAGCTTTGCCAAGAAAACCCCAAATGGGGTCATGAAGAGTCAACAACAGACGTGTGCAACATTCAGTTAATGTGCATTTGAACAGTAAGTTTCTTAGTTCTCTCTTCTTGGGTTTTGCTGTTTTCTTCATGACTTCTTCTGCTTCTGGGAAATATTTTCCCTTAGAAATTCTGTGTCAAAGCGATCAGCCCTTCACCACTGTCTACAAATTGTCCAACTTGATCAAGAGACATACATCTTTCAATCAGCATATCAGTGTGTTTGACTGGAGTGTTAATAGTACCTGGAAGGAGGGAAGAGTTGCAAAGGTATTTTCTTTAGTAGATCAGTTTTCTAGGTTCTGAGCCATTTGTGGAAGTTTTTCAGGTAATGCTGCTTAAACCTGCTAGTGGGGACAGTTAGGTGGTAGAGTAGATGGAGCACCAGCCCTGAAGTCAGGAGGAGCTGAGTTTAA
This sequence comes from Vombatus ursinus, assembly GCF_900497805.2. Taxonomy (NCBI): domain Eukaryota; kingdom Metazoa; phylum Chordata; class Mammalia; order Diprotodontia; family Vombatidae; genus Vombatus; species Vombatus ursinus. The sequence continues at coordinate 1,336,894 of NW_020953728.1, forward strand.
ATCCGGCCTTGGACCAAACACTTGACACTTACTAGCTGTGTGACCCTGGACAAGTCACTTAACCCCAATTGCCTAAAACAAAAACAGAAAAAAACCAAACCTGCTAGTGATAAGATTTAGTATAATTTAGTAGGGCCTTAGAAAACCTAATCACATTTGCTTTCCAGTAATTAGTTCATATGGTAAAAGCCAGTACAAACCTTTTGAAGTTAACCTTATAAACACAGAGGTATAGGAAAAAACATCAAATTAAGCTACTTTTAACTCATCAGAAAATTTGGTGAGTTTAAGTTTTCATATAACATTTGTTCTTTTTTTCTTTACCTAAATCCTGTACATGCTATCTGTGGGCTCAAGGAAGAATCTTAAAAGGGCTCTTTGAAGACATGTGTTGTAAAGAGTCCTTCTGTCTCTTGATGTGAGAGATCTAAAACAAACAAAAACATTTTAATATTTCTTTACAACTTAATTAAAGCAATTCTATTTGTGAAATCCTCAATCCAACTTGACTTTATAGACAATTACTAAAACATATCCAAAGCCTGAGTTATTTAGGGATTTGTATGGATAGGCATCTGTGGATATTCAGATGAATCTGAAGGATGTTCACTAGTTCCTTACTACCTCCAGGATAAAATTTAATATATATCATTTTTTAAAATAATTTATTTATTTTTAGTTTTCAACATTCACTTCTATAAGATTTTGAATTTTAAGTTTTCTCTCCTTCCCTCTCTCCCCCCATCCGAGATGCTGTGCAATCTGATATAGGCTGTACTTATACATTCATCTTAAGCATATTTTCACATTAGTCATGATGTGTAGAAGAATTAGAACTAATGGGAGGAACCATGAGAAAGAAGAAATAAAACAAAATGAACAAAAGAAAAGGAGAGCAAATAGTATGCATTCAGATACTCCATAGTTCTTTCCCTGGATATGAGTAGCATGTTTCATCATGAGTCTTTTGGAGTTATCTTAGATCCTTGCATTGCTGTGAAGAGCTGAGTCTATCAAAGTCAGTCATTGCATTGTGGCTGTCACTGTATACAATGTTCTCCTGGTTCTGCACATTTCACTCAGCATCAGTTCATATAAGTCTTTCCCAGGTTTTTCTGAGATCTGCCTGCTCATCATTTGTTATAGCACAATAATATTCCATTACATTCATATACCGCAACTTGTTCAGCCATTCCCCAATTGATGGACATCCCTTCAATTTCCAGTTCTTTGCCACCACAGAAAGAGCTGCTATAAATATTTTTGTACATGTGAGTCCTTTTCCCGTTTTTATGATCTGTTTGGGATACAGACCTCGAAGTGGTATTTGCTGGTTGAAAGGGTATGCACAATTTTATAGCACTGTGGGCATAGTTCCAAATTGCTCTCCAGAATGGCTGGATCATTTCACAACTGCACCAGCAATGCATTAGTGTTCTAATTTTCCCACATTTTCTCCAACATTTATCATTTTCCAGTTTTGTCATGTTAGCCAATCTGATGGTTGTGATGTGGTACCTCAGAGTTGTTTTGATTTGCTATTCTCTAATTAATAATGATTTGGAGCATTTTTTTCATATAACTATAGATGGCTTTGATTTCTTCATCTGAAAAGGAACATAAGGAATAACATGGAATTGTATCTGTATCCCTAATATCTAGTGTATTGCCTGGTGTAATAAAGGCTTATTAACTTGAGTACCTCTTACGTATTTTAATGACTGTATTTGGTGGAAAATGCTTCTCTCTCTCAATGACTAAAGGAGAGAGCCTATATATAAAATGTATCTATCCAAATAAAGGGATATTCTATACTACCAACTTAGACATCAGAAAAGCTAGATGATGGGGTGTTTGTGCTTGGACCGCAGCCCTAGGACCACATTTCTCCACAGCCCAAAGAACCTATCTCTGGCAGTATCTCATGAGTGAGCCCCAGTAAGGCAAACTATCTCTCCCTGTTACAAGAACAAAGTGACATCTGTAGAATTTCCCTTGTATGAATAGTACCATCTTGTATTAGCAGAATTATCATGAACTGATTCCCACAGTTACGGTATACAATACCGTAATACAATACGGTCAAGCTATGGACATCACCTCCTGAGGCTATCTTGTTACAGATGTAGCCGGTCAAAATCACACCCCTTAGAAGTCCCCTTCCCCAGGGTTTCCATTGGTGAATGACGCCTGTGCCCAAGGCACAGAAACTATTTTCCTTTAGGAGCTGACCACTCCTTGACCCCCCCATCTAATTAGCTTGGTAGACGATTTTTCTGAACCTTTTCTATATAAGTTTTAGCATCACCCCTATTAAGTTGTAAGTTCCCTAAGGAGCTCTGCCTACTTTGTTAACATTGTAATACACTTTTTGCCACTTGACTGGAAGACTGCTTGAATCCCCGAATTCTTTCCAAATGACTCTGCCCTGTACCTCAATAGTTTTGGGTCCCTGTACTCCTAAACTGCATCATAGAGATAGGAAATGCTACAAGGTCTTGGATTCTCTGTCTTTAGGTGAGCTTCCCTTACCTCTCAGAGTGACCTGGTTGTCAGATCAACTTGAAATGAGGTTTGGGAGCAGCAGCACCAAAAATGAATTTGGCTTTTCCTTTTTTAAGAAACAAAAGGTCCCATCTATAACACAGGGTTAGTTATATTTCACCAATTTTCTTTGCTTCCCAGAGGGAAAGTTGAGGTAGGTAGAAGCAAATGTGTTAATCTGTACTCTCAGATTAGTTGACAGGGTGAAAAGGGAGAGAAGGAAGTGGTTATCCCTGTTTTCATAGAGATAGGAGTTTTGGCTCCTATGGCCTTGGCCATGAAATAGTCCCAGGGTTCAGTTCTCACTGATAGGAGATTAAGAAATCTGAAAACTCCCAGTGCTTGAGTATATTATGGGAAATGAATAGAGGACCTGTACATTTGTATATATTCTGACACTTTTTTTTGTCAACATCTGCATAGCTACTGTGTGGGATGTGACCTAAAAAAAAAACACTTAGAGGTATCTCAAGGTAGGAACAGAAAGTTTATTTCAATTCTTGAGAATCAGGTGTTCCTTCCACCAGTATGATCTGATGAAGGGAGACAAAATACAGAAGCAAAAAGCCAGTTTAAATGACCCTTATGGAGAAAATTCCCCCTCCCACCAACTATCCAATATTTGGCTTACAATCTAAGCACGAAAATCTATTCCCAGAGACCGAGAACAAAGAAACAATATGCATATCCATCACCTTAGTTTGCTGCCAAAATTAGAATGTGCGATCAAGCTGGATGCTGTTGTGGGAAGGTCACCGTGACTGGAATGTAGCAACAGAATATGGGGGTACAGGGGGGGTTTCAGGCTTGGCAATCTTTAACTACTGATGTAACACTGGGAGAAGGGGGGAACTATAGAAATCTATACTTATCCTATTCTGCTTCCTGAACTTATCTCCAAATTCAGGATAATCTTATCCTAAACCTTAATTACACTGAGAAGTCTTCATAGGGACATCCCACTCAGTTCCCTCCTCTTATTATATTATCTGAAGACTTCTCACACCATTGTTGATACATTTCCTCAATCAATCTGTCTACCCCCTCTTGTATTGCATTTTGTATTCCCTTCTTATGTATTTGCCCATTTCCTTCCCCATTCTCAACTTCTTCTTCTTGATTTATTATAATCTCTCCCTGTTCCTTCAGAACTCGCAACTTGAGTGATATTAGTTAAAACAACTTCATGATCAATATATCCTACCCAGGGTATAAGAAATGCTGTGGTTTTCCTAACCCACCACAAGAAGTTGTCCCATGAACTCCATTTAGTGCGGTATAAAATCTGTTCAGAAGTAATAGTGTACCTGTACATTTGCATCCCAGGATTAATGACACCTAATGTACATGGACCATAATTTTTTTATAGGGACTCAGACATTGGAAGGCATTGAGAATAGTAACCATCCCAGTATCAAAACAAAATACTGATTGAAATGTATCCTTATCCAGTTGTACCTGGAATACTGGGGTGGCATACCTTATAGAGGGATATGGATCTGGCCAAGTGGTGAGGTTCTGTAATCCCCTACATTGTGGTGGGCCACTTCTCACCTGAAGATGCAACTGACATACCCAACAATCCCTTGGTCCAGTGCTAGCCACCGCTTGTCCCAACCATACAAGGGAGTTTTGCTGCCATTCTACTACGGGAGAAATCATATCCACAAGTAGTAAAAATCTTACCAAAGAAACTCCCATGACGTCACACTATAATTACACAATTGGAAAAAAAGAATAGTTATACACAAACAAAAACAAGAAACACAAATAAGAATAACAAGATAAGAGCCACAAAACTAAACCCTCTCATAAGTCACACAGTCACCCTGTATGGGGTCTCCTGAGAAAACTCAGGTTCAAATTTTCAGAATGTTCTGATTCCACAGTCCATACAGTAGGGGGTGCTACTGGTCCTTTTACTCTTGTATGATGAGTCCATCCGTGTTCTTGAGTTCTCACAGCAATGTCTGAAATTAAAAGAATCTGGAACGGCCTGTCCCACAATGGGGTGAGCTTTTCCTCCTTTCATGTCCGGATCAACACCCAGTCTCCAGGCTGGAATCTGAGAGGGGGAGTCTGGGCCACCAGACCTTTACTCTGCAAACTTTAAGATGTCTTGCCAGATTTTGTACATACTCTCAAAGGAATCTATCCTTACGTTCAAAAATTGGATCCCAACTTTGATCATTTCCCATCCCTGGATAAGGGTGGCCATATAAAAGTTCATAGGGTGACAAACCAATGTCCCTACGGGGTTTGGTCCTAATCCTTATCAATGCTAGAGGCAAAACATTTAGTTTAGGGTAAATGGGTTTCAAGCAATTTAGTAAGTTGTCTTTTGATCTCTCGGTTCATTCTTTCCACCTTGCCAGAGGAGGGAGGATGCCAGGGAGTATGAAACTCCCAGGAAATTTCCAAAGCCTGCGTAAGAGACTGGAGAACTTTGGCAGTGAAATGGGTCCCCTGATCCGAGTCAATTCTCTCCACCATCCCACGTCTAGGAATAATCTGTTCAAGTAGGACTTTAACAACTGCTTGGGCAGTAGCCTGTGACAGGGGAAAAGCCTCCACCCATGATGTCAAGTGGTCCACTGCGACCAACAGGTATTTGAGGCGCCTAACGGGGGGCAACTCGGTGAAGTCCACCTGTATATTTTGGTGGTCTGCCTCCTCTCGGTGCTTGGCGTTGGGCTGCCTTGTTTGTCCTGTGACAGACAAGGCAACTGTCCACCAGCTGTTGGGCTAAAGTATACAAGCTGGGAGATACAAACCTGGTTAAAACCGCATCACACAGGTTTTGGACATCCCAGTGACTGCCTTGATGTAAAAATTGTTATATCTGCCTCATACCTGCTTTAGTCAGTACCTCTCGAGCATCGGGTAGAAACCAGTGTCCCTGTTTGTCTTCCTGTGCTCCAAGTTCTTGAGCTTTTTCTTTTCCTTCCTGAGAAAAGGATGGGGAAGGGAGACTAGGAGGAAAAGAAGGGATCAAGACCAACTTTGGGTCACCTTGCTTAAGTTCTCCTCCCCCTGCCCTCTTAGCCTCCTCATAGGCAAGGTGGTTTCCTCTAACTTCAAAAGACATGCCTGGTTGGTGCATGAATCACTCCCACATGAATCACTGCTATAGCTTCAGGTAACAATAAATTTTCTAAAACCTGGGTCACTAATGTTGTATGTGCAGTCTCTTTTCCTTTACTATTTATCATCCCCCTTTCTTCCCATATTTTACCAAACACATGTACCACTCCCCATGCATATTTAGAATCTGTATATATATTCCCTTCCTGACCTTTCAACAATTTTAAAGCTTGATTCAAAGCATAAAGTTCGCAGGTTTGAGCTGACCAAGTCCTAGGCAAGCTTCCTGCTTCAACTAAAGAATTTTTATCCCCACCTATAATAGCAAATCCGTTTTTTTTTTCTTTTTCCTTCCACCACCCAAGAGGACCCATCTATAAACAGATGTATTCCTCCAGGAATCGGAGACTCCTGAAGGTCTTCCCTTACTTTAGTTTGATAGTTTATTAGGTCCAAACAACAATGTTCAATATTACTGGATTGCCCTGGGCTGGCACTCAAAAAGGAGGCAGGGTTAACATTATGATCCTGAGCCAAAACCAAAAAGTCCTTTTCCAATAAAATTGCTTCATATTTCAATATTCTTGAATCAATTAACCACCTTCCTGCTTTCTGATTGAGGATAGTTCTAACTTGATGGGGAACACTCACAATCAGGCTCCTCCCCAAAAGTGAGCTTCCTGCTTTCCTCTACCAGAATAGCAGTGACAGCTACAGCTTGAATGCAAATTGGCTATCCTTTGGCTACTGAATCCAGAAGCTTAGATAAAAAAGCTACTGGATACCTCTGCCTTCCTCTTATTTGTGCCAAAACTCCAAGGGCTACTCCCTTATCTACATTTACAAACAAATGAAATGGCTTCTCTAAGGATGGTAAAGCTAACACAGGGGGAGAGACTAAAACTCTTTTAAATTGCTCAAAGCTTTGATTACCTTCTTCATCTTAATCTATGGGATCTGGTCCCTCATTCAATAAATGTTTATATAAAGGTTTAGTGAGAGTTGCATAGGAATCGATCCAGTTTCTACAATATCCTACCAGTCCAAGAAACTTACGGACTTCCCTCTTAGTCCTATGTCTGGGTATATGAATAATCCCTTCTACCTTAGCCAGATCTAATTTCTTACTTCCCTTACTAATTAACTAATTAAATGTCCTAAACACTTAACTTCCTTTTCCACAAATTGTAATAAACTTTGATACAACCCATTATCAACTTAGATGAATGTACTTCTAAGTCACTTTATACAGAAAAATCATTCATCTCATCATTAATATGTTGAGACTCTAACTTTAAACCACCATATTTTTATAATAGTCAAGATTTTAAATAAAAATCTGTTATCATAGTCTTATAACCAAATATACCTCACTAGGTATTTAACAGTTTTCAAATTATCTCATCTTTATCACTAAAAAGACCCACTGCAGGTCAAGAATTACCTTAACACCATTTCTTCCTCATGATGGTCCCTCAAATTTTACAATCTAAGAGTTTTAGAAATACAATACAATTTAGAAATACAATAATAACTTAAACAATAAACTTCAGATAACATCAATTGCATTTCCATATTATCACATATAGAAATGTTCACTCATTACTCTTACTACATTTTTAACTTTTAACATTAATAATGCCACATTTCATAACAACCATTATTATTATTATTTTTTTTATAGAACTGTAAACTTAAATCCAATCAGATCTGAATTTACAATCAACATCTAAAAACATTTTGTTTTAAATCCAATACTCTTGGCCCTTTAAAGGGAAATATTTTCCACAAATTTATGTATTCCCTTAAAAAGACACATGGTGACAATTCCTGCTCTGAATTCTCCTTTTCTTTCCTACTTCCTTAAAGGAACTAAGAAAAAGTCCCCAGTCCTTTTAGCAACTTATCAGATAGAGCCACCCACCTGAGAATCTCAGGCTTCAGCAATTTGAATAATCAATTTTCTCACCTTAGGCAGAAAGCATAAGTAATTGAACGCCCAGTTTATGTAACAATATCCAATCATAATGAGCTGGAAAATTTTCATTTTCAGTTCTTCTACTCAAAGCAGAGTCAAGCTTCCTCACATTTTTTAAAAACCCCTTGAAGTCACCCAGAACCAATATCCAAGCCCAAATTACACTTACCAAAGCTGGGGCAGCTTTGAACTCTGAAGGGACATAAAAATTGCAAATCCAAAGAAAAGCACTATCCCCTTTTCTTTCTTGTCTCTCCCCTCTGATGGAGTTTGATTAAAGTCCCTTTAAAACTGCACATATCTTATTTCTTTCTACTTCTGACCTGATTCGTCTCTCCTTCTCTCTCCCATCCACCTGTTCCTCTAAGGCTGCTGTAATTAGGGAGGGAGAGGGGGAGAGAAAGAAAGAAAACATTTTTCCAAGCAATAAATCCAGCTGCATTCTTAGAAATTATTCTTGGTATCTGGCTGCAAAGGGTGTCAGATAACACATGGACATTCAATCACACCACATAGACACAAACACAGACAGAAACAAAGTCACAAAACAAATCCTGTTTATATTTTGTTGTCCTTTTTATCTTTTGACAGTGTACTCAATTACTCAATCTGTTCCCTGTATTTTTGGTTATTCATCCCAATTTCTAAACCTAGCCCTTAAGGGGCTATCTTCTGGTATACCTTCTTTCTGCTCCGTGGTGCCGGGTTTGGACTGCTCCTTAGCCATTTCAAAAATTTATCCTTTCCCTTATATTTTGGCAATTTATACTTGAAGGCTGTCGCTGGACCCTCCCAGGTCAGTGACCTACGAATGTTCCAGGACCTCACCTTAGGCCTCAAAAATTTATTCCAGGACCTCACCTTAGGCCCTCCTGGAGGGGTCGTCGCCCCTCCCTCAGTCACCTGAGTGCTCACCTGTCGGTGTCTCTCCAAGGATATTCCATCTATCCCAAAGACCCGCAAATTCTGGCATGTCCTCAGGTTATACGCGTATAACTTACGTGACTGCTCTTTCTCCACCAGCCGGAGTTTTACACTTGCACCACTGGAGCTCTTTTTTTTTTTTTAAAGTTTCTGTTCCTCCGAGTTCCTCTCTTTGGGACGTCTGCCGCCCAGGAGGGAGACCGATCCCCCAAGTCTGAGAGCCACCAAAAAATTGTCGGTGGGCGCCTGCTCTCAGCCCTTGGAGAGGGTCAACTCCTGAGAGGCTTACTTTCCCAGCCAATGCACCAAAAACTGTGTGGGATGCGACCTAAAAAAAACACTGAGAGGTATCTCAAGGTAGGAACAGAAAGTTTATTTCAATTCTTGAGAATCAGGTGTTCCTCTGCCAGTATTGCTGTGATGAAGGGAGACAGAATACAGAAGCAAAAAGCCAGTTTAAATGACCCTTATGGAGAAAATCCCCCCTCCCACCAACTATTCAATATTTGTCTTACAATCTAAACATGAAAATCTATTCCCAGAGACAGAGAACAAAGAAACAATATGCATATCCATCACCTTAGTTTGCTGCCAAAATGAACAATTTAGAATGTGCGATCAAGCTAGACGCTGTTGTGGGAAGGTCACCGTGATTGGAATGTAGCAACAGAATATGGGGGTAAGGGGGGGGGGTTTCAGGTTTGGCAATCTTTAACTACTGATGTAACACTGGGAGAAGGGGGGAACTATAGAAATCTATACTTATCCTATTCTGCTTCCTGAACTTATCTCCAAATTCAGGATAATCTTATCCTAAACCTTAATTACACTGAGAAGTCTTCATAGGGACATTCCACTCACTACCACTGACAAAACTAAAAAGAAAGGTACCAAAGTTTGTTCGTAGATTTAACATTTAATTCTGACTTAACATTTAATTTTCTTGAGCAAATCTCTCCATATTTTAAAGGATGTTGAAAAGGGAGGTAATTACAAATGTGGGGATGAATACATTCATTTTTTAGCAAATAATGGGCAATTTGTTGACATTCAGAAAGGAGGGATGGTACTTGTAGTTAAAAAAATTATAAAAAGCAAATGTCCAGCGGGAATGGTCATAGCAATCATAAACCAAACGTTATGAAATAAATTGTTGCATTCGTAGTTTAGCTGGTCCTGGTACATGTGAATATAACTGACAATTCTATAAGTATGGATAGTACATAAATCAAGAATTGCATGTTATTTTTATTTATGTAAGTTCTATGTGAAAGTGACCTACCTCCCCTAAGGAGCTCTGCCCGCTTTATTAGCATTATAATATACTTTTTGCCACTTGACTAGAAGATTGAGTCCTTGAATTCTTTCCAGATGACTCTGCCCCATTCCTCAATAGTTTTGGGTCCCTGTACTCCTAAACCGCATCATAGAGATACGAAATGCTGCGAGTTCTTGGGTTCTATGTCTTTAGGTGAGCTTCCCTTACATTCCCTTTATATGCTTTTAATGGTAGATGAGGATTAAGTGAGAGTGATGGCTCAAAGGTAAAATAGAAAGCTATAAAGGTGGAGCATTTTTGCATTACTTAATCTGATTCCTAAATATATTCACAGTATGTTTTAGAAGGATTACAGCTTTGATGCATGTTAGATTTCTTGAAAAACTAAATTTTTTTTCTCATTTACCATAATTAAGAATTAAGACCATAATAAATTTGTCCATTTGATTAGACTTAGTAAATCTTGGGAGACTGGGGCAACTGTTAATTATTCAGATATAATATGATTTTATTTTTTTTCTTGAAATCTTATTTTGTGGTACATCAGAAATAGGTCGTATTTTAATTTCCTTTAAAATAAGCTTGAAAGCTGCATGTGTGTTATTACTTATATTTTAAAATTTTATTGAGATCTTTTGTTTTATATGACCTTTGTTACTTAATAAGTCCCTCTCCTGTTCTCTCCCCTTCCAGCAAACCATCCTTGTAACAAAAAATTTTTAAAAAGAGGAAAAAGGCAATTCAACACAACTAACAAGCACATTAACTCAGTCTTATAGTATATGCAGTAGTCCCCCACATGCTTAAAGAATGGAGAGGTGTGCATTTCTCCTCTGTTTTTCAGGGTTATCATTTTTATATAGAGTTTAGTTTCATTATTTTCCTCCAGGTTTCTTACATTTTAATAAAGAAATGCTGTTAGTAAATGTGAATTTTCATGTTTCTTGTTTTTATATAGGATTTTAGGTTGCTCTGGCATTTTATGTGAACTGGAAAAGAGTGGATCTGTGAACTTTTAAACGTAAACTATATAAATGAATATAAATATTTGATGAGAAACTTATGAAGAGAAGATGAACAAAACAATAACTTCATCAACATATGTAAGGTGCCTAAATGTTGGCCTGATTAGACAGCTGGCAGATTTTATTGATCCTCAGGAAGGATGGAAGAAGTTAGCAGTTGATATAAAAAAGCCTTCTGGAGATAGTAGATATAACCAATTTCATATAAGGTAAGGCATTAAAGTCCCTTCCTTTGGAAAATACCATAATTCTTATATCAAAACATATACATTAGTACATTCATTCAAAAAGAATTTGTTGGGTGTCTGCTATATGCCAGGCACTGTGCTAAGTGCTAGGAATGTCCTTGCCTTCAAGGAGGGGCAACTAGGTGACACAATGTCCTGGAGTCATGAAGACCTGCATTCAAATGTGACCTCAGTTATGGCTATGTAATGCTGGGCCAGTCATTTAACCCAGTTTGCCTCAGTTTCCTCATCTGTAAAATGAACTGGAGAAGGAAATAGCAAACCACTCCAGTAATTCTGCCAGGCAAACCCCAAGTGGGATACATGACTAAACAATAATAACATAATGCCTTCAAGGAGCTTGTATTCTATTAGGGGATTTCCTGACTACATAGTTATAAATATCCACAAATACCCAAATACTGTAGGTCCTGCATTTCAGGTAATAGGCCACAAAGGAGGAGGTTTGGGGAGAATGTTGACATTTTTGCTTAGGTACCTAACATTTAAACTTGAAATACTACTTAGTATTGTGATACTATATATAGAATCTTTGGTTAGAAGTTAAGATGCTCATCCATGCCATTGAGTCAATGCTTGATCAGCTAAGGACATATCAAAATGCATGAATTTAATAGTGATGATATTAATTGCTGTTTGTACTACACTAGAAGGTTTGCAGAGTGCTTTACGTATATTAGATCATTTGATCTTCCCAAGCACTCTGGTATAAGTATTATTAGGTGTTATCATTCCTGTTTTGCAGATAAGGAAAGTCTTCTTAAGGATAATAAAGATATCTCTGAGGTTAAGTAACTTGCCCTTTGTAATAGATAGAACACCTGAGTCATTGTTCTTTCTACAGTATCCCCAACTCCCTTAAATTATTGCCTATAGGGTTTTATGTCTATAAAACCTTTATACAATTTGCCTTCTAAGTAAATTATTCTTAGCTGACTCTTCAGTCCTGGTATTGCTGTGATCTGCAAGTGTGGCTTTTATTTTTATCAGTCAGTGTGGCCACAAAAGGTACATCGTGATCAATAGAGAGAAAGAGAAGCTTCTCTGTGGTTTTCAATCTGCCAGTAAACATTAATTAAGCACCTCTTATGTGCCAGGGACTGTACTAAGTGCCAGAGATACAAAAACAGGCAAAAAACAGTCCCTGCCCTCCAAGAGCTTACAATCTAACAAAGGAGACAACATGCAAACAAATACATACAAAGCAAGCTATATACAGAATAAATAGAAAATAATTAGCAGAGGGAAGCACTGGAATTAAAAGAGGTTAGAGAAGGTTTCCTGTAGAATGTGGAATTTTAGTTGCTACTTAAAGGAAGACAGGGAGGTCAGAAGTCAGAGAGGAGGAGGGAGAGTGTTCCAGGAGTGGAGGACAGGCAGAGAAAATCACTGGAGAGAGAGCCTTGTTCACGGAACAGCCAGAAGGCCAGTGTCACTGGATTGGAGAGTACATGTTGAAGAGTAAGTTATAAAAGGCCTGGAAAGGTAGGAGGGGGCTTGGTTATGAAGGGCTTTGAATGCCAAATAGAGCTTTTTGTATTTGATCTTGGAGGCAATACGAAGCCACTGGAGTTTATTGAGTGTAGGGGGTGACATGATTGGATTTGCATTTTAGGAAAAGGGAGGATAAATTGGAGTGGAGAGAGATAGCAGGCTGGCAGACCCACTGGCAGGCTATTGCAATAATCCAGACATGAGGTGATGAAGGCTTACACCAGGTAGTGGCAGTGTCAGAGGAGAGAAGTGAAAGGGGCACATGTGAGAGATGTTGCAACTGTGAAATTGGTAGGCCCTGGCAACAAATTGAATGAGAGGGTGAGAGACAGTGAGTAATCCAGTATGACTTTTAGGTTGGAACCTTGGGAGGATAGTGTTGCCCTCTCCAATAATAGGGAAGGTAGGAGTAGGAGGAGGGATATTTAGGGGAAAAAATAATGAGTTCTATTTGGGACTTACTGAATTTGAGATGTCTATTGGACCCTCAATTTGAGATGTTTGAAAGGCATTTGGAGAAGGCATCTGAGGAATAGGAGATAAGAAGAAGAGAGAAGATGGAGATCACAGATAAGGCCTCAATTTTTTTTCTGTAGAATATGAGGCAAGGTTCTCATCTGTGAGAGTGGGGGAGGATGAGCTGTGGAAATTTTGAGGAGAAATGAAAAAGTTTGGAAGAGCCACTGTGAAGAGTGGGATAGTGAATTGATCAGGGAGGTATAGCAACATTGTCTAGCAGCAGTGAGGGCCCAGTTGAGGTTTTGTAACAAATTTGTAGTGTACAGTTGCATCAGTCAGATCAGTTGCATGATTTTCATGGGAGTGATCCAAGGCTTGGCTAGGTGTGATTGGAGATATGATAAGGGAGATAGGGATTCAAGAGGGGAGGACAGTATAGAGTTGAATTGGTTCACCAAGGAGTCACAATGGGCTGAATAGAAGAATGGCTAGTGCAGAGGAGAGGCCTGGGAGAGAATTGAGGGGTTAAGGGTTTATAGGTCATGGTACAAATGAAGAGTAGGATTATATAGGCGAAAGCAGAGAGAGAGATGAAAAGCCAACATGCCAAAGAACTTGAAGCCTGAACAGGAGATTGTACTGACTCCCTTATCACTACATTCAGAAAAATAAAATTTATAAATAAAGGGATGAAATTCTTAAGAATGAATCTTGAATTAAAATTTATAAAACAGGTAGTATACATAAATTGCTAGTCAACATTTGTAATGATTCAGATTTTTAAAAATCACCATTCTCAAGAAAATAATCTCTTTTAAGAAGTAATAGAAAAAATTTTTGGCTTTGATGCTTCCATTTTTAATGTAAATAAACAAATGATAGTAGTGAAGATCAAAAGAAAGGCACATAGCATGGCGTATATGTTTTCCATGATATTGATTTAAATTAAATTAAATCATTAATTTAAATTAAAGATTGAATTTGCACTGCTTCATAAGTCTCAAAGGGAATGTAAGTAGTGTATAAACATATCTTGCTTCTATACCAGACTACACTGAAGCTAAATGAGAGTTAATATTTGCTTTAAAATCTCAGGAGAATGAAATTTCCCAGTTCCTTTTCTTAGTATATTTATATTGCCTCTAAAAGTTCTCAGTTTTATTTAGAGATTGATTTTACTTTTTTGACTCACTTTCTTTCAAGGAGATTTGAAGGATTACTTCAAACTGGAAAGAGTCCCACTAGTGAACTACTCTTTGACTGGGGAACCACAAATTGTACAGTCGGAGACCTTGTAGATCTTTTAATCAGAAATGAATTTCTAGCCCCAGCACGCCTGTTGCTGCCAGGTACAGTTTTTCAAGATTTGATATGGAAGATGCAGAAATGGGAACATTTCTCGTTTCTCTTGCTTTTTCTCATAGGAAAGAAAAAGTATTTTGTTTTTAGCTTTTTTCCAATCTTTTGGTTGGCAAAGAACAATGAATGCTAAATTAGTAGGTCCATGATTCCATTTTAGAGTTCTATAGATGTTGCCATCTCTAGTCCTTGAAAGCAAGAGCAGGTGGCCTTGCAGTGATGGGAGGTTCAAATAGATACAGCCCTCAAAAAACCTATCAGTTTGCATTTCTGTATGTATCAGGAAATTAAATGTCCTTTTGCCATCATAATTTTCATCTCCCAAACCTCAGCCCCTATGACATTAAAACATGGACTGCTCTTTTTACTTTTCACTAGCTTTCATATACATCTTAATCCTTATCAGCTGTCTTGTTATGCCTGCTGTTTTATTGGGGGATAGAATGTCAAAATTGTACTAATGTTAAGTGGAGCAGGGTGGTGCTGGGCTATATCAATTGCTTCATTTTCTCTAAGGGAAAGATAAAATATCTTAGTTAACTTTGCAGATAATGTTCCAGAAAATGTTCATATACTCCCACAAGAAGAAATAGCTGTTCAAAAGAAATTGCTACCTTTTTGTGATGAAGAAAAGACACATGTGAAACCTGGATTTATTCAGAATCATGAACAAATCTCTTCACCTCTGGACTCCTCAAGACCAGACATGAAAAGTTTAGAAGTTAGTGATACATGTAAGTAACTTTGAAAAACCTAATTTAACAAAGATCTCTGTTGGTTTCCAGTGTTGAATTTGCAATAGAAGTAGCCATACTTATTTAGAATTAAATTTAGAATTATTTTGTTGACTATTAAAGATATATTGGAAGCAAACAGTGGGGTACATGTCTTCATCCTGATATATTTGCTAAGTACCCAGGTATATACTTTGTTGATCCAGGTACCATCCTCAGAGGTTCTTAACTTAGAGACTGAACTTTTTAAGGGAAAATATACATACATATATATATATAGACACCTTTATTTTGATATAATTGGTTTTCTTTATAATCCTGTGTATTTTGTGAATTTAAAAATAATATTCTGATACTTTTTTCTATCTGCCTAATTATTCTTTTTTGATATCCTTAGGTTGCTCATAGTCATCTTCTCACTTCCTAAGTTTGGATGTCCCCCAAGTATCTAGCTTAGGTCTGTCTCTCTTGGTGACCTCATCTGATCTAAATTCAGTTGTTACCTCTCTGTTAATGACTCTTAATTAATTATATTCAGTGCAAATCTTTTCCCTGAGTTCGAATCACACAGCTCTGTCTTTTAGCTATTGCTACTAGATGCCCCATTAGCAACTCAAATTTAGTATGTCCTAAACTAAATTTATTATCTTTCTTATAAATTAAGCCTGCCTCTCCTTGTAGCTTTTAAATTTCTTTTAATGGCAGCATGGTGTTCCCAGATAACTGGGCCTGAAAATTCAGTATAATCTTTGACTCTTCCTTTTGAATCCCAGATATTTAAACATTTACCAGGTCTTTTCAGTTCTAATGCTACATTATCCCTTGTTTCTATCCCTTCTTTTCTATTCCCACTATTGCTACTCCAACTCAAGTCCTCATCTCTTCTTCTCTGGTATTACATAATAGATGTCCCTTCCTATAGTCTCTCTTTTTTCCGATCATGCCTATATGAAGCTGCTAAAATAATATTTTTAATTTACAGGTATGATGCCACTAACTTCAAAGACCTTAGGATAAATAAAATGTCTAAGCCTAACTTTTAAGGCCATCTATAGTGTGTCTACAGTCTACCTTTCTAGCCTTCTTTCATACTGCTCTCCTTTATAAGTTTTGGATTTTAGCCAATCTAGGCTGATAGCTTTTTCTCAAACTTTCCTTGCAGTCTTTTGCCTTCATATATTCAGATAAGCTACATGTCCCAAGTAGTTAACATTTACTACTTGTGTGATCCTGGGCAAGTCACTTAAACACCATGGGCTTCAGTTTTCTCATCTGTAAAATACAGGTTAGGAGCATTGATGAAGATGGTCTTTGAGGTCCCTTCCAGTTTTAGACCTTTGATTTCTCATGCCTTGAATACACTCCCATCTCTGCTTGTTGAAATACTCTCTTTAAGGAGATGAGAAGATGGTAAGAAAACACTTATCTACTTCTGAATAAGTTAAGTAACTAGACTGAGACAAACTATATCCCAGGCTACTGAAAGAACTAATGGGCTGTGATTGATGAACCATTGTCACAGAAGCGGAGTATTTGAGAGTTGTAAGGGACCTCAATGACCATCTAGCTCAACTTATATATAAAAGAAATCCTCATTATAACAAAAATTTTCTTTGAACTGTTGAGGAGAATGAGGAAGTTTCTGTAGGACTAGAAAAGTATTTTTTTTTTATGAAAAAGAAAAGAAAGAAAACTGAAGAGAATAGAATCTGTAAGCTTTAAATAGGCCAGTGATCTTGGCTTGAATTTCTGGCCAAACAGGACTTCCTAAACTTTTTCCATTTGCAACCCCTTCAGTGCTTCTTCTTCTTCTTCTTCTTTTTGTTTTTCTTAGGCAATGGGGTTAAGTGACTTGCCCAGTGTCACACAGCTAGTAAGTATTATGTGTCTGAGGCTGGATTTGAACCCAGGTCCTCCTGACTCCAGGGCTGGTGTTCTGTTCAGGCGCCACCTAGCTGCCCTGCCCCTTCGATGCTTCTTAAACTGTGGATTGTGACCCCATGTGAGTCGTTTAAGAAGGGCTGTGTCTAGAATGTATCATCAAAAGAATGATTTGTAAATATTTAGAAAAAGAAGTAGCGATCACAGAGAGGTGGCACTGCTTTCTCAAAAAAATCGTATCAAAAATCGATATTTTTTCAGATAAAATAGAAAATAATGCACTAGAGAAAGTAGCTTCATCTGTTTCCATGGTTTAGGACACCCAAAAACCAAACAAGGAAACTCCACTCCCTACCACACTCCAGCAGTAAGGCTGCACATTAGGCTTTCAACAGAATTTAGCTCCATACCCTGACCTTCTCTTCCTCCTCTGAGTGCCATGGAGAGAGAGAAGGGGGCAAGACATGTGTCTGGGCTGTGATAAAGCTCAACTATCTACCTTCACCTCACCTGATGGTGCCTTTTTCCTGGTGCAATGGAGATCCAAATCTAAAAATAGCAGAAATTTTCTCAGGCTGCAGTAGCATCATGACATCTCTCTGTGTCACTAGACCAGAGATCTGAGGAAAAGAAGAAATGGGGCAGGACATGTGTATAGAGGGCTATGTGACACTCTACTAACCTGAGGGAAAGAGCCTAACATCTACCTGGGACCAGTTCTTTCCCTTAAGAAGTTACTTTAGACAGAGATCAGTACTGATGAACCATTAATTGTCCAGCATGGGAGAAGGCAGAGACACTTTGAGATCTTTTCCCCCTCCCACTCCCCTACTCCCAATCCAGGATACTGCCCTCAGAGGGGAGAGAGTCAGACAGTGATCAGTAGGAGAAAATGAGGGGAAAAAAAGACTGAAATTACCAAAGATCTCAGAAGAAAAAAACCTCAAAGACCTTAAGTATTAGCAGATAAACCAAAAGTGAAGATATTAATAGCGAAAAGAATTATGGTCTATAGATCTAGTAAAAGAGTTTAGGCATCTATGAAAGGGAAACTAAAGGGGACAGAGTCAAGGTGGCAGACTAAGAGGCAGTATTTTTGCTTAGCTCTCCCAACATAACTCATCCAAAACAAAGTAGAAAATGCACTGAAACAAATTCTGTTGAGAAAACCAAGAAAAAGTCACAATGAGTCATTTTCCAGCCCAGGGCAGTTTAGGAAGACAGACAGGTCTGCAGACTCAGGTAGCAGCAGTAATGCACAGTAGGCGAAAGTGACAGCAGGCAGTGACTGCAACAGTAGCAGTGGGCAGCAGCCCTGCACCAAAGGATGGTAAGGGTTCTGAACGCTTGGGCAGAAAGAGATCCTAGGGGACCTCTGTACTGGTACAGGAACAGGTGCCATCTGGCAGCTTTGTTGCCCATTATTAGTTCTAGGTCAAAGTTGTAGGGTGGAGAAGAGCAGTTGTAGTTGTGAGGGAGCAGAGCCCTGCCCAAGCAGGGAACAAGGAATAAGTTTCAGAAACCTGTGTGGCTCTGAGCCCAAGAACATAGTGGGGACTCAGTTCTAAACTTGTATGTTAGCCTGCAGTCTAATAAACCAGGGTGGGAGACCAAAACCAGAACCTACAGAACCTCCTAGCAGACTAACTGTGACTGAGTCCAGCCCAGTATACAGAAATTCAACATACTAACAGATCTAAAACCAGGTCAGGAATTTTCAAAGCACCAACTAGGAGGGCAATGAAGAGTTCTCTCCCTGGATCACACTAATTTGGAAGTAGTGAAAACTTACAGGTCCCCAGAATGAGTGATGAATGCAGCAGAAGGGCATATAAGACAGAAGTTCAATATAGATATTCCCCCAACAGGTGAGAAGAACCCAACACAAATATAAAATCCAAGGTCAATAAGTAGGCTAGAGGGGCAGCTAAGTGGGTAATAGATAGCTCTGGCCTTGGAGTCAGGAGGACCTGAGTTCAAATCTGACCTCAGACACTTGACACTCACTAGCTGCGTGACCCAGGGCAAGTCAATTAACCCCAATTGCCTCACCAAAAAAATGAAAACAACAACAACAACAACAACAAAGAACCTGACCATAAAAGATTCTACTATGCTGACAGGGAATCTCAAGTCACAAACACAAAAGACAAAGACTTGAAAATATCTACGAGCAAGACCTCAAATAAACAAACAAAATAAAACCAAAAACAAATTACACAGAAACTCAATAAAACTTCTTAAAAGAACTAAAGAAAGATTTTTAAAAAGAGCAGAAAATTGATTTTAAAAATCAAATAAGAGCACTAGAAGATAAAGTGGGAGGAAAAGTGAGAGCTATGCAAGAAAATTTAAAAAAGAATTAACAGTTTGGTAAAAGGGGTACAAAAATCCTGAAGAAAGTAATTCCTTAAAAATCGAAATTGGTAATAGAGCTACAAAACCTCACTGAAGAAAATAATTTCTTAAAAACTAGAATTGACCAAGTGGAAGCTAATGAACATTAAGAAACAATAAGTAAAACTATAAGTAAAGTAGAAGAAAATGTCAGATATCATAGGAAAAAATTTTTTTTACCTGGAAAATAGATCAAAGAGAAATAACTTAAGAATCCCTGGACTACCTGAATTTTTTTTGTTTGTTGTTATTTTTCAATTATGTCCAACTCTGTGACCCCATTTGGGGTTTTCTTGGCAAGGATACTGGATTGGTTTGCCATTTGCTTCTCTAGCTCATTTTACAGATGAGGAACTGGGGTAAACAGGGTTAAATGACTTGATCAGGGTCACACAGCTAGTAAGTGTCTGAGGCCAGATCTGAACTAAGAATTGACATTTTTGAATTGTGGTGCTGAAGACTTTTGAGAGTCTCCTTGAGAGCAAGGAGATCAAATCAGTCAATGCTTAAAGAAATCAATTCAAAGTATTCATTGGAAGGACAAATACTGACAAATATTTAAATACTTTGGCCACATAATGAGAAGACAGGACTCAGTGGAAAAGACCCTGATGTTGGGAAATATTGAAGGCAAAAAGAGAAGGGGGTGGCAGAGGATGAAATGGATAGACAATGTCATGGAAGCAACAAACATGAGCTTGAATAGACTTCAGGAAATAATGGAGGATAGAAGGGCCTGCTATGCTGTAGTCCATGGGTTCACAAAGAGTTGGACAATGACTGAACAATTGAACAACAACAAATATAAACTGTTTGAAAAATAGGTAAAGAACAAGTCCTACCAAATTCCTTCAATGACACAAATATATTTTAATTTCAGAACAAAAATTTCAACCAAATTAATTCTTGGCTTATAATTACTAATGTCAGTGTTTAAATCTCATTTTCCCCAGGCTTTCAGTTAGCCCATGTTCAAAAAGTTTATGATGGCAATCCCAGTTCCCCATAACTTTATTTTTTAAAATAACCCAAAGAGCCAAATCAATTGCTTTTATTTTCCTAACTTAATCCTACTAGTGTACTAAGAGGGCAGATAAAAGGCACATCTCTCCTTACCCTGAAGCATTTTAGTAACCCAGGCAGGAAAAGCTACTTAGTAATTTTTTTTTTTACCAAGACCTTTAACATAGCTATTTAAACCAGACCAAAAAAACAATATTCTCTATCAATAAATTAGTTAATATGTATGTTAAATATTTACTTCAGAGTCTTATGAAATTTCTCTTGTAATCTTTTATTGTTTGGGGAAGGGAATATGTTGATTGGGGGAGACATACAGTACTTGTCAAAGAGGCATTTCTCTAAAAATTCCTCAAATCTTCTCAAAACTTCCTCAGACCTCCTTTTTCCAAAACTCTAAAACCCTTTACTTTCAAACCTGCCACACCTTCAGTGCAAACAGACCCCAGTTTTCCTTCTTGTCTCATCCCTACTTGCTTAAACTTTCTTCTCTCCTTTTTTTTTTATATCACTCAGTGGACTTTGATTAAAGCACTTCAAAACTGCCCCTTCCATATTCTGATCTGACACTTCTCTTGTTTTTTTCTATTTGCTTCATTCCTCTGGTCTTTATTTCCCATTATTATCCAGTCTACAGACTTCATTATTCAGCAGCAGGTGGCATAGTTGATAGAGTACTGGGCCTGGGGTCAGGAAGACTGAGTTCAAATTTGGTCTCAGACACTTACTAGCTCTGTAACCCTGGGGAAGTCACTTAACTCTATTTGCTTCAGTTCTTCATCTATAAAATGAGTTGGAGAAGGAAATGGCAAACCATTCCAGTGTCTTTGCCAGGAAAACCGAAGATGGGGTCAACAAAGAGTTGGGTACAACTAATCAACTAAATGACAACAACAAAGTGATTTTTCCTTTATACTTTAGTACAATTTTTTATTACAGAAAACCAATTAATTACAATATTGTCATGTTTTGGGGTTCTTACTTCAGGGATTTTAAGTTTCACTGATGATGCCATTGGTCATAGCCAAAATATTGTAAATTGTTTTATATATATATATGTCTGTTTATAATTGCTCTTATTTGTTAAGTTATATATTCAGTAATTTTAATATTTATTTAAATAGCTAATGGGAAATGAGTTTTTTCTCTAGTTTATTGAATAATACAAATTAAAGTGGAGTTCAAGCTAACTGGTTAATTTTAGAGAAGGAACTTTAAGTTTTGGGGGCAGCTAGGTAGCACAGTGGATGAGTGCTGACCTTGGAGCTAGGAGGATCTGAGTTCTAATGTAGCTTCTGACACTGACTAGCTATGTGATCCTGGGCAAGTCATTTAACCTTGTTTGCCTCCGTTTCCTCATCTGTAAAATGAGCTGGAGAAAGAAATGGCAAACCACCAGTGTCTTTGCCGAGAAAATCAACCCCCCCCCAAAAAAAGCCTCAAATAAAATTCTGAGTGGGATAAAAAAAAAAAGTCAAAGCATCTCATTTGGGGCAGCTCGGTGACACAGTGGATAGAGCTCTGGCCTTGAAGTCAGGAGGATCTGAGTTCAAATCTAGCCTCAGACACTTAAAAAAAATTTACCAGCTGTGTATTCTTGGGCAAGTCACTTAACCCCAATCGCCTCACCAAAAAGAAAAAAAAAAAGGAAAACCAAAAATCAAAAACGGGGTCATGAAGAGTCAGATATAACTAATTAACTAAAAAACAACAAAAAATTGCAAGTCTGTTAAGGAGTAATAAATTATCAAAATAGATCACTATAGATAACAAGAGGATAAGTATAAATATATAGCAAGAACTCAAATAGCTGACTGAAGTTGGAGTAACTTACGAGTGTGTGATCAGACTCAGTAGTACCTGTCTAAGTATGTGTATGTGTGTGAGGGAATTATGCATGCTCTCCATTAAGTCTGTTGGAAATACATACTAACTTAGAGTTTTGATATAATAATTTTAATCTTTTTTTCCTATATAAGGTCAATAAGGAGCAATTCCTGCAGTGTTAGTGTTTAAATTGGAACAACTCATTGATTATCTGTAAACTCTGAATTTTTCTTTATCTAATGAACTTTTTTCCTCTCATTGATGTTGCAGGTTTTCAGAGTTTTTCATTTTATGAATTAAAAAGTGTTACAAATAACTTTGATGAGCACCCTATATCAGCTGGTGGAAACAAAATGGGAGAGGGAGGCTTTGGAGTTGTATATAGAGGCTATATCAATAACAGAACCGTGGCAGTGAAGAAACTTACAACTGTAAGTTATCATTCCCTGTAAGAGAAATTAGATGGTCATTTTGTAATGAGATTTTTTTTTTTAAGATTGGGTCTCCTTTTTTTGCATAGTCTAGAAATACAGCAGCCAACTCACAGGCCAATCCTCCTGCTGATTGACATGGAAACTTTGAGCTCTGAGTTGTTAACTCAGCTCAATTGCCAGTCTCAGTTGTTTTACTCCCTCCTTATGCAGTCTACTGGCCTCCCACTTGGAAGGGCAAACCATAATAGTGCTTTTATTATGCTTTATCCCTATTGTAACTCAGTTAGTTTTATCCCTACTGTAACTCAAAACTCCTAAATTTAAGCAATCCATCAGCCTCAGACTCTTACAGACCCCACCATGCCCAGAAAAGTAACAATTTTAGACAATCATTTTGTTCATTGCATTGGAGTAAATTGAAAGCATGGTTTGCTTTTACTCACTTGAGTGAACATTACCCAAAACCTTACTTTATATATGCTAGGCAGTGTGGTATAGGAAAGGGTGCTGGACTTGAAGTCAGGAGAATTAGGTTCACATCTGGCTTCAACATTTATTATTTCTCTGACTATGGGCGATCACTTAACATCTTAAGAAAGTAATACTTGCATTGCCTGTTGTGAGGAAAGTGCTTTGTAAACCTTAAAGCACAATGTAAATATGAGTTGTCTCTGTGACTAAAATGATAAGAAAAAAGTAATTATTCTGATATAAATAGACTTATCCATGATTGGAAAAACACTTTAAAAATTTTAAAAGATAATTGTTAACATTGCAGTATTTTATGGTTTCTTCTTTGGTTATCAATGTAATGATTTGTGGTTTCATCAGTGTGATTGTAGCCAGGCCTCCTTCTCCTCTTTCCCCCCATCAAAATCATCCTCTATCACTCTGGTTAAGTTTCTTCAAATTTAAATAGGTGACTTTTCAGACTACAGAGATGGAGTCCATCTATCCATCTTTCACTGTAGGAGGAACTTCAAGTTTTGGGGGCAGCTAGGTGGCACAGTGGATGGAGTGCTGGCCCTGGAGCCAGGAGGATCTGAGTTCTAATCCAGCCTTTGACACTTACTAGCTGTGTGACCCTGGGCAAGTCATTTAACTCAGTTTGCCTCAGTTTCCTCATCTGTAAAATGAGCTGGAGAAGCAAATGGCAAATCGCCAGTATCTTTGCCAAGAAAACCAAACCAAAAATCAAAAATGGGGTCATGAAGAGTCAGACACAATTCATTAACTAAAAAACAACAAAAAATTGAAAGTCTATTAAGTAGTGATGAATTATCCAAATATATCAAGTATACCTCTCTATATATACTTAATAATACATATGTATATATTTAATATACTTAAAACCTTTCCAGTTTAGTAGGACTTATGAAAGCTTATGTTTTTCTGTCATAATTTTTAAGAATCCAAAATCCCTTCCACATCATCATGAGGCATTAGATTATTTATTATTTTTGTGGAAGATGTCATAGTTTTTATATATAAGAACAATTTTAAACAGACTAATTGTTCTCTTATTAACTTGTACTGTCACAACTCAGAAAAACAGACAGAATGCATTAAGGAAGTTAAAAATTATAGTTTTAGTTGTTAATAAACTTAATTCACAGCCTAATGATCTTTATCCATGGGTCACATTATTAAAGTTAAAAGAACTAGAATTCATTCTTGGTTGTAGTGGCACATTCTTGACATTATCTCTAGCTCATTAATGGTTTACTGTCTTCCACTTCACTTTATTATTATACATTTATAGAACAGCAACATTTCCATGATAAACATAAAGCTGTAAGCAAATCTGGATTAATATCTCCAAATGCTTCTTGGGGCACATTTCATAACTGATTGCCCTAAGGCCTACTGGATCTTTTAAAAACATAAATATCTGAGAGTGATATAATTTTGTCCCTGATTTGAAACTCTCTGAGAAAAAGTTTGTTCCATAAATTTGCTTTCATGTAATTTCCTTCATTGATATTTTATATTCCCCCTCCCCCCACTCCCACCACACCTCCCAACTAAAAAGCTTTGTGACCTTGGAAAAGTTATTTCACCTGTCTGGGCTTCAGGTATTTGTTTACCAGATAGGGGCCAGACCAGATGATTACCTGAAGTTTCTTCTAATTATAGGATATGTGATTTGGTGATATTTTTGTTTTATAGATGGCTGATATGTGTACTGAAGAACTAAAACAACAGTTTGACCAAGAAATAAAAATTATGGCAAAGTAAGTATTAAAAGACAATTTTGTAGATGAAAGAACACCAGTTAAAAAAAAAAATCAACAGCCAAGCACCAGGAAAAAAAAAAAGTGAGCGCTAGAATGAAAGTCAGGAGATACAGGTTCTGTAGGAATAGAATAGCTATGATACAATCTGTGTAACCTTGTTTAAGGCACATAACTTCTCTGGTTCTCAAATTCCATATGTAAAATGAAAATACATGGATTAGATGAAACCAACTTTAAGGTCTCTTCTAGCACTAAAATTCTGTTATTCTCATATCAGTATAACTATAGATAAGTAAATCAGCAAAATATATACAGTCATGTATTTTAAAATAGTATTATGAGAAATTATATAGAATTTCAATTCTTACCATTATTAGTTATACCGAAAGCTCTCAGAATTGCCAAGGACAAGTGTCTATAAGTAAGGAGATCTCCAAATATCCCTAATAAAGATGTAGAGCGAGGCGAATAAATTTTGATACTTACTGGCTGTGACTCCAACAAGTTACTTAACCGCTCTATGCCTCAGTTTTCTCATCTGTAAAATGGGGATAATAATAAGACCTACTTCACAAGGTTATTATGAGGATCAAATGAGATAACATATATTGTATTTTAAAGCCTTAGCGAGCTATATAAATGCTAGTTATTATTATTGTTATTGTTATTTTTCTTTAGTGTTTTTTCTGCCTCTTCTAAAAGGACCTCAGGTTCCAGGTTGTTAGGGAACAAATATGATGGTTCCACTATTCTTGATGACAAAAAAATAGTTAAGGGTTTCTCGTTTTCCATTTTTCTTGTGTTCATTATCCCCTTTCCATTTTCATTCATGGGAAGATTGTTCTTTATTTTTTAAACAGGTTTTACTCCTAACTGCTTCTCTCAGCTTTATGAAGTGTTATTGCCCATGATAGTCCATTATTATCTTATACTAGATTTTACAGATGAGTTTATATGTGTTACCTCTAATATCTATCTCTCTTCATTTGGGAAGTAGTCAAATATTTATTTACTAAGGTACATTAAAAGTTCTTTTATCTCTTTATCATTTGTTAATTTACATTTGTTTAACTTGTGGATGAAATTATTTTAGCTGATGTCATTGTCATTTCTGTTGTCCATTTGCCCTTTATTAATTTTCCATAATTTGTTTAAATCAGGGCCAGATCTTTTAGAATGTATAATATATATTATATTGCTCATTGCTTTTTTTTCTCATGTTATAAAATTTTATCTTAGCTCTGACAAATTGATGGTCTGTTACACAGACATCTGCCTCAGGATAACTCACATTAATGTTGAATCTTTTCCTATATACTAAAATGTAGTCAGTTTCATTCTTTGTGATGTTATTTGATATTCGCCATGTCCAATACTTACCAACATTTTTTTTTTGGTGTTTAAACAATGTGTACATAATATAAATTTGTAAGGCTTGGATATGATCTTTTTTTTTCTTTTTTGATACTAAGTCTCCCTATCTTGCTCCTGTTCAAAGTTCAGGGGCTAATTATGTGCCCAGTCCCACTACTGATTGGCAGAGTTTTACCTCTGTTTCCAAGTTGGTCCAGTTCACTCCTTTTTAGGCAACTTAGTGGCCCTTCTGCTCTTATGGGCTCATAATATTAATGCTGAACCTACTGTGGACACCCTAGCAACTTAGCCCACTACAGCTCAGAACTCTTTAAGTTCAAAAGATCCACCAATTACCAATCCCTAGTAGCAGATATTACAGGCATGTGCCACCCAGGAAAATCTATAAGTTTTTGGCCTCTTCTCATTTCTTTCTTTTGAACCAGACTTTCCCATTTATTTCTTCCATCCTTGCTTTTTCCCACCTTTGCATTGAAGTCACCAAGTATTGTGAGTGTATTTTGATTTGATTTGGGAAATCTTAGTAAGTTCTTCATGGAATTTCTTTGCCATTTCATCCTCAGTAATTAATGTTGCATCATCTACGCTTATTTTCATTGGTGGTCTTTGTGTAAAAATGTATCATTAATACTACAATTCATGATGACCTAAAATGTCCCATGAAATAATCTCCCTTGTAGCTTTTGGGCATATGATAAAACCCACTGCTATCTCCTTTGCTTCTCTAGCAAGTATTTGTGAATCATCCTTTTATTTAGCTTTAGCAAAATCAATAGGGAAAATTAGTTTGGGGGGACATTTTTAAAGGATAATAAATGACACAATTCGTGGAATTATAAAGAAAGAAATCTAAGGGTCTTCATAGCTGCTTTGGTCAGAAAGGCCATCAGTATTGTCAGTGATTGTGAATTGTGAAAGATTGGCCCTAATTGTTGGGGGATATGTTGGGGAGTATGTCATAACCAAAAATATGAATCAGAAGATATTATAAAAGAAATGTAGTTTTACATATAGTATACATGTATTATATTTTATATAGTATATATACTATATTTTATGTATAACATATATAGTATCTTAAATATATATATTTACATATTATAAAAGAAGTATAGTTTTATTACTGACAAATATGTACATAATGAAAAACAGTTCTTATATAGTGGCAAAAGAACTATATTTGTATGGACCTGGTTTTTATTACTTAAAGTACTAATGATGTGACCTTAAGCAAGTCACTTGATTTCCTTGAGCCTGTTTACTCATCTATAAAATTATAGGGTTGTATTAAATTATTTTGAAGGTCTCTTCTAACTTGAAATCCTGTGACCTTTCATTAACTCAATTTAAAACAAAAAAGTTTATTCATTCAAGCTTTTGTCTAGTAGCTTTTAGAAGACTTTTTTTAATTGGTAGAAAAGATTTATTTATAATTAATATTTTTTATTTTTATTTTAATATTTTATTTTCCCCTCAATTACATGTAAAAACAATTTTTAATAATCATTTTTAAGATTTTTGAGTTCTACATTCTCTTCCTCCCTCCCATCCCTTCCCCCCTCATTGAGAAAGTGAGCAATTTGATATAGATTATACATGTGCAGTCATGTAAAACATTTCAATGTTATTTGTGTTATGAAAGAAAACACAGATTTTCAAAAACAAGAAAAATAAAGTAAAGAAAAAGTGTGATTTTATCTGCATTCAGACTCCATCAGTTCTTTTTCTGGAGGTGGATAGCTTTTTTCATCATAAGTTCTTCAGAACTGTCTTGGATCATTTTATTGCTCAGAATAGCTAAGTCATTCACAGTTGGTCAGTATGCAGTATTGCTACTAATGTATACAATATTCTCCAGGTTCTGCTCATTTAATTTTGCATTGGTTCATGTAAGTCTTTCCAGATTTTCTGAGAGCATCTTGCTTATCCTTTTTTTATAGCACAATAGTACTCTGTCATAATCATATACAATAACTTGTTCAGCAATTCCCCAATTGATGGACATCCCCTCAATTTCTGGATCTTTGCCACCACTAAAAGAGCTGCTACAAATATTTTTGTACATATAAGTCTTTTTCTTTTCTTTTTTTTTAATCTTTGGGATATAGACCTAATAGTAGTATTGCTTGGTCAAAGGGTATGCATGGTTTTTTGACCCTTTGGGTATAGTTCCAAATTGCTGTAAAGATTAGTTGAATCAGTGTAGAATTTCAGCAGCAGTGCATTAGTGTCTCAATTTTCCCACATCATCTTTAACATTTGTCATTTTCCTTTTCTGTCATATTAGCCAATGTTAGGTGTGAGGTGGTAGTTCAGAGTTGTTTTAATTTGCATTTCTCTAATCAATAATGATATAGAGCATTTTTTTTATGTGATTATAGATAGCTTTGATTTCTTTGTCAGAAAACTTCGTATTTACATTCTTAGACCATTTATCAGTTGAAGAATGACTCTTATTTCTATAAATTTGACTCAGTTCTCTGTATATTTGAGAAGTGAGGTCTTTATCAAAGAAATTGGTTGTAAAATTTTTTCACAGTTATGATTAACTATATATTTCCTTCCATCCTATTTTCCCAGTTTGTCCTACCCCCTCTCCTTCCACCCTATCCATTCTCAAAAGTGTTTTGCTTCTGACTTTTACCTCCCCCAATCTGGCTTCCCTTCTGTCATCCTTTCTCCCCCTCCCCACCCCCTTCTCTTATTCCCTTCCTCTCCTACTTTACTGCAGGGTAAGATAGATTTCTGCACCCAACCGAATGTGTGTGTATTATTCCCTCTTTGAACCATTTCCGAATGAGAGTGAGGTTTACAAACCCCTCCACTGTAAAAGCTCTTTCATGCCTCTTTTATGTCGGATAATCTAAGCCATTCTACCTCTCCCTTTCTCCTCCAGTGTATTCCTCTTTCTCACCCCTTAATTTAATTTTGTTTTTTTAGATAATCATCCCATCATAGTCAATTCACACCTATCTCTTCTATCAATTTGTACTCCTTCTAACTGCCCTAATAATATGAGAAGAATTTTAGGAATTTCAGGTAACATGTAGAAATGTTAACAGTTTAACCTTATTGAATACTTTATGATTTCTCTTTCCTGTTTACATTTTTGTCTTTCTCTTAATTCTTGTATTTGGAAGTAAAATTTTCTGTTCAGCTCTGGTCTTTTCATCAAGAATGCTTGAAAGTCTTCTATTTCATTGAATATCCATTTTTCCTCCTGAAGGGTTATACTCAGTTTTGCTGGGGTAGATGATTCTTGTTTGTAATACTAGCTCCTTTGCTATCCAGAATATCATATTCCAAGTACTCTGATCCTTCAGTGTAGAAACTGCTAAATCTTGTATTATCCTGACTGTGGCTCCATGATGTTTGAATTGTTTCTTTTTGGCTCTTTGCAATATTTTCTCCTTGACCTGGGAGCTCTGGAATTTGGCTGTAATATTCCTGGCAGTTTTCATTTTGGGATCTCTTTTAGGAGGTGATCAGTGGATTCTTTCAATTTCTATTTTGCCCTCTGGTTCTACAATATTAGGGCAGTTCTCCTTGATACTTTAGTGAAAGATGATGTCTAGGCTCTTTTTTTGATCATGGCTTTCAGATATTCCAATAATTCTTAAATTATCTCTCCTTGATCTGTTTTCTCGGTGAGTTGTTTTTTTCAGTGAGATATTTCAAATCTTCAATTTTTTTCATTCTTTTGATCTTATTTTATTGTTTTTTGATGTCTTATAAAGTCATTAGCTTCCACTTGCCCAATCCTAGTTTTTAAGGAATTATTTTCTTCAGTGAACTTTTGTACCTCCTTTTCAATTTGACCAGTACTGCTTTGTAAGGAATTCTTCCCTTCAGTAAATTTTTGTATATTTTTTTCCATTTGTCCAATTCTCCTTTTTTTTTTTTTTTTGCCCCCCTTTTTTTTTTTTTTAAGGCAATTGGGGTTAAGTGACTTGCCTAGGATCACACAGCTAGTAAGTGTCAAGTGTTTGGTCTGAGGCCAGATTTGAACTCAGGTCCTTCTGACTTCAGGGCCGGTGAGTATCCACTGCGCCACTTAGCTGCCCCAGCAATTCTCTTTTTCAAGACATTTTTCTCTTCATTGGATTTTTGTGTCTCTTTTGCCATTTGGCTTATTCTGTTTTTTTAAGTTGTTATTTTCTTCAGTATTTTTGTTTTTGTGCTTCCTTTACCAAACTGTTGACTCTTTTTAAAATGATTTTCTTGCATCATTCTTGTTTTTCTTCCCAAATTTTCCTCTACCTCTCTTATTTGATTTTTTAAAATCCTTTTTGAAATCTTTCATGGCCTGAGACCAATTCCTATTTTTCTTTGAGGCTTTGCATGTAGGAATTTGGACTTTGTTGTCTTCTTCTGAGTTTGTGCATTGATCTTCTCTTTCACCATAGTAATTTTCTGTTGTCAGGATTTTTTTCTGCTGTTTGCTCATTTTTCCAGCCTATTTCTTGACTTTTAACCATATACTAAAGTCAGTCTCTGCTTTTGGGGGTGGGGGGAGCACTGAGCCAAGCTTCAGGTTTTTAGGGCAGCTATTTTCAGAGGTAATTCTGGGGACCTATAAGTCTTCTATTCTTCCAAGGTGGTATGAACTAGGGAGAGGTTTTTTTTTACTACTCTCCTGGCTTGTGCTGTAGTCTGTGAGTGACCACAATCACTCTTTTCTGCCCTGGAACCATGACCAGGGTCCCGGGTCCCGGCTCCCCTGCTGCTGCAAGCTCTGGTGCACTAGTAGTGTTCCTCCTTGCTCTAGACTGAGACCCACATCCAGGTGTGGGCAGTGTAACAGAGTCCTGCTCCCCTCACCCCTGTACCTGCAAAGGGACCCCTATAATCTCCTGACCTGTCTGACTCACATCTGCGGGCTGAGGGGTCCAGAAACTGCCACTGCCACCAATGAGTCATTTGTCCCCAGTGCCTACTGCTGGCTTGCTGCAGTGCAGCCCGTGGTAGACTACATTACACTCTCACCCTGGTGCAACAGACCTTTCCTGCCAACCTTCTAAGTTGTCTTGTGCTGAAAAATTGTTTCACCCCATCCTTTTGTGGGTTTTACTGCTCCAAAATTTGTTTTGAGTCATTATTTAAAATTATTTGGAAGGGTTTAGGGGAGAGTTCAGGCAAATCCTTGCCTTCTCTCTACCATCTTGGCTCTGCCTCTCTCTAATAAGTATTTTTAATATTGTTGCTTTTCATTTGTTTGGGGTTGGCTAAAATGTTTGTGATCAAAGGTTTTAAATAATTCCACAGTCTTGCTTATATTCATTATGAAGAAAAAAGCTAAGCAAAGATAATCATCACAGTCCTTGACTAAATGGTCATAATTTCCAAGTTAATGGATCCTGAAGAACTTTTGCTTCAAAATGCAAAATAGAACTGTGTTATTTATATTATTGAATTATTGCCTACTAAAAAAGTAGAAGAATCTTCAAATGTAAGTAATTGTGAGGTTTAATTTGTTTTATTGATATTTATATCATAATAAATTATTAAAAAAGAAAAGGGACTGGGTGTTATGGTACATGTCTCTCTAATCCCAGTTACTAGCGACACTGAGGCTAGTGGAACTCTTGAGCTTGGGAGTTGTGAGCTGCAGTTGGCTAATACAATTGGGTCATCAAACTGAGTCTGATATCAATATTATGAGCTCCTGGGTGGGGGCAGGAGAGAATGCTAACAGATTGTCTGAGGAGGGGCAGACCAACCTAGGTTATAAACAGAACAGGTCAAAGTTCCTGTTCCAGTCAGTAAGTGGAATCAGGCCCATGAGTCACCTTTGCATTTCCACATGGGTCAAATAGGAGGACCCAGTCTTAAAAAAAAAGAGAGAGAGAGAGAAAGAAAATAAAAGGAAAGCAACTGATAATAGTAGTAAGAAAGTAAAAATAAGAAAGTTGAACTTCTTCTTTAGCTGTCTGTTTTTTTATTGTTGTTGTTCAATTGTTTAGTTGTATCCAACTCTACATAACCCCATGGACTTTGCCATTGGGATTTTCATGGCAAAGATAAAGGAATAGTTTGCCATTTCCTTCTCCAGTGTGTCCCCATTATACAGAAGAGAAACTGAGGAAAATGGGGGTTAAATGACTTGCCCAGGGTCACATAGCTCTCAAGTGTCTGAGGTCAGATTTGAACTCAGATCTTCCTGGCTCCAGGCCTGGTGCTCTATCTACTGTACTACCTAGCTGCCCTGTTTTATAGCTAACCTTAAAAATTTTCCAGCTTTGAGCTGAACTTAACTGTTTAAGATTTCAAACACTTAATTCCTTTAAAAATTATTTGCCACAGGTGTCAACATGAAAACTTAGTAGAACTACTTGGCTTCTCAAGTGATAATGACAACTTCTGTTTGGTGTATGTCTATATGCCTAATGGTTCATTGCTTGACAGACTATCTTGTCTGGTAAGTTTCTTAGTAAGTTGTTTTGTAACACACAAAAACGAATAGTGTGACGTTTTAATTTTCTGAAGTATGCTAATTTTACACTTTGCTTCATACCCACATTCTACTCACATTTTCCTTCTGTCCACTTAAAGTTCAGTGAATCTAGGATCTCCCTGTATCTAGATTCCCCACAGTGCAGTGTACAACATCCTATGCTATTTTTGCCTATGTCCGAGTATAAATGTACCATAGAGCTCTTTAATGCTCTAGAGGACTTTTTTGAGGTCTTTTAACATTTTGTATGTGGTAATATAGCACCTTCATTGTTCATTTTTATTCCTAGCTTTGTTACATGATAGGATGAACTCCTTTATTGATGATTCATTTTTGATGATATACCTCTGTGCTAAGAAGCATTGTAATATAGTGCCTAGTCTCAAAATCAGAACAAGTTGGATCAAGCTACCACTTCTGCAAAATACTAGCTATGGGACCCTGAGCAATGCACTTAAACCTCTCAGTGTCCCAGGCACTCGCCCAGCAAAGGTGCCTGTACAATGAGCATTATGAAGCAATTAGAAGATGACATGGAAGGGGGAAGTATAAGTTGCCTTTGGCCATATGAGTTACCTTTGCGTATGCTCTGCTAGTCAACTCTATAGGCATTTGTTCTTTGTATTTTTGTAGGAAAATGTACTCCAGGTTTATAGGAGAGATGCTGTATTTATTTTTACTGTGCCATTTCAGTTGTCTTTGCCTTGAGTTAATTATGCTCTCTGTCTGACTAAAGTCAATGTAAACATGCCAGTTGGCGACTCGTGAACTATTCATCAATCAACAAGCATTTATTGTTTATGATGTGTCAGATACAATGCTAGGAGCTAGAGATACAAATACAGTAAACGAAACAATCTCTAATGATAAGGAGGTTTTGTTCTAATGGGGTAGGCAAAAGGACATATAAAGGTATATGTAAGTATATACATGGAATGGTTAAATATAAAAGGAAGTTTGAGAGAGGACCCTAGCAGTTGAGAGTATCAGGAAAGGCTTGAAGTAAGAAATGATGCTTCAACTATACCTTGAAGGAAGAGAGGGATTCTTTAAGATGGAGGTGAAAAGGGAATGGATTCTAGATATAATAGACAGTGAAAAGGCATAAACGTGAAGGATGGAGTGCCACATATAAAGAACAGAGAGATGGCCAGTTTAGGTGGACTGCACAGTATGGAAGGGGGAGTGAGGAGGCTGGAAGTATATGTTATGATAAAGTTGTAAAGTACTTTAAAAACTAAATGGAGGAGTTTACATTTGATTCTTGAGGTAATGAGACACTACAATTTATTGAGTAGGGGAGTGATGTTTACTGATCTACACTTAAAGAAAATGACTTTGACAGTTGTGTGGAGGATAGATTGAATTGGAGACAAATGTGAAGTAAGAATAGTAATTTGGAAGCTGCTGAAATAATCCAAGCAAGAGGTGTAATCAAGGCCTGAAATAAGGTAATAGCTTTGTGAGTAGAGAGAAGGGATAGGTGCTAAAAAGTTGTAGTGGAGGTAAAAACAGCAAGATTTGGAAAATGATTTATGTGGAGTGAGGGAGAACAAGGAGTTGAAGAATGTTGCCAAGATTGTGAACCTGGGTGACAGGAAGAATAGTGGTGCTTTTGATTGAAATATAGAAGTTTAGAAGAGAAATGTACATGGGGGAAAAGATAGTTTTGTTTTGGTCTTGTTGACATTTAGATGTCTCTGGGACATCCAATTTGAAATATCCAATAAATTTTTGCTTTTAATACTTGTTTACAATTGTGTTGATTATTTTCCTAATTTTGAACCATTCTGGAGACAACCTCAGACCCTGAAACTAAGAGCTTTGGGAATAGTTATGCTTTCAGCCCAGTGCCCTCAGACATTGTCTTGGGAAGAAACCATTGGGAACATGCAACCTGTCAGTTGACAGTTGATCCAGCAGGTGTTATAGCCACTACTGAAGAACCGAAAGAAAGTTCTTGCCACCAAAATCATTTTCACTGTTGGTACTTGGTCCAGTATCAGAAATGGCTATGCTTTTATTTATGGAAATTACATTAAAGAATAAGCATTACCTTTTCTACTGTATCCTAAAGACTTTGAGACCTTGCCATCTGACTTGAAGCCAGGACTTTCCATATGTATGGTCTGTACCCTTAGAATATAGGCTTTTTAGGAATAGGGACTATCTTACTTTTCTGTTTGCATTTCCAGCACTTAGCATGGTGCTTTGCTTAGTAAGCTCTTAAATGCTTCATTCAGTCATTCATTCATTCGGTGAATGATGAGGCATTGAAGCTACCATGATTACTCTGTACTCTCTCCCTGATCAGCCATTATATTCTGGCAGGATTGCACAAGCCTACCCAAAGGTTTGCAACAGAACATACTTTATCTCCACCTCCAACCTCTGCTGCAGAAAGCAGTAAATGTGCTCTGTCTGGAACAATAGCATGGCAATAGGCAGAGTTGCAACAGTTGGAGAACTAAGGAATAGTGGGAATTGGGGAATGGTGCCAAGGTGTATGGGACTCCACCAGGCTTGAAAGAAAGACTTGTATTCAGCTGAGGAGAGTTATGTACCTGTGGCAGTCACTTGGGACAGAGATGGAAGATGGTGAAAAATGAATTCCCCAGCATGGGAAAAGGCTGAGACAGTTTCAAGGTCCAGCCTTCAGGGAAACCCCTATCAAAGCAAGAGTCATAAAGTGAGCAAAAAAGAAAAAAGAATGAAATTGCCAAAGATCTCAGTAGGAAAAAAACTCTGTTAAGGACCTTGGGCAGATACGCCAACAGGATCCTGTAGATTCCCGAGAGAACATGGAACCACAGAAGGATGTTCTCAAATAGTTAAGGAGAAATAAGAAACATAAAACCAAAGTTTATGGCCTACACAGCAGAAATAATTAGAAATATAGAAAAAAATTTGAATCTATAATGACAGATCTTACTAAAGAAGCAAAAGAGAGAACAGTTGATTGGGAATGCAGATATACAGGAATGAAGGAGAAATACATAAACTGGAAACTAAATGGTTGTTGTTTATCCTTCATTTTCAAAGAGGACCATTGACATCACAGGTGATATCTTGACTTGCACATGAAACAAATTTAAGTGAGGAAGAGTTGCACAAAGTCATCAGCCTCACTCTCCCAGAGTCATAAAAATTCAGTGGCAAGACAAAAATCAAGACAATTGGCAATGGTCCATGATGCAGTGGATGAGCTTGTTGTCTTTGATGTCTAATTAAATAAGAAGTACTGTAC
Source organism: Vombatus ursinus (assembly GCF_900497805.2). Taxonomy (NCBI): domain Eukaryota; kingdom Metazoa; phylum Chordata; class Mammalia; order Diprotodontia; family Vombatidae; genus Vombatus; species Vombatus ursinus. Next base: position 1,372,893 of record NW_020953728.1, read on the forward strand.
AGTGCCTGCTTCAGCTGCCTTCATGTCTATTAAAACAAATTTTCTCATCTACCCATTCCACCGAGGGAAGTCTTCAGATGGTTGGGGTAGACATCCCTCTAATTCACCAATGAGTTTGAGGCCTGACAGTTTTATGAAGGTGTGGCCACTGTACGTGCTATAGCTTCTTGGAATCACAAGTAAGAGTTGAGTGGCAGGTGGACACCAAAGGAGGACAAGCAACCCTTTAAAGGGCTTGGTAAGCCCTCATACCGAAGGTGCTAGTCCTCCTTGAACATCCCATACATCCTTAAATAAAACTAAACTAAATAAAATATTGAAATAATAAATAGAACTAAAAGCTGGTTGTTTGAAAAGGCTAATACAATTCATAAACCTATGGCTATCTTGATTAAAAAGGTGGCAGAAAATCAAATCAGCAAAATAGCCACCAAGGAGAAATCACAAAACCAGAACAAAAAGAATCATTAGAACCTACTATGCACAGTTCTATGTTAACAAAACTGAGAACACAGAAGAAATAGAGGAATACTTTCAAAAATATAAAATACTCAAACTAACTGCATACCAAATCCATATCTTTAAAAATTCTATCTCAGAAAAGGAAATAGAACTAGCTATAAGAAATTGCCACGTGAAAACTCCTGGTCCTGAGTGAGAGTTCACTGGAGAATTCTGTCAAACTTACAACAATTAGGACCAATGCTACATAAATTTTCTCAAAAATTGAGAAATAAAGCCATCTACTAGACTCCTTTTCTCTAGAGAGAAAAGTATAAATGGGAAAAAATACAATGGAGGGAAATATACAGTTAGTAATCATAACTGTGAATGTGAATGGGATGAACTGTCCTATGAAACAGAAGTAGATAGCAGAGTGAATTAAAAACTAGAGTCCTACAGTATGTTGTTTACAAGAAGCACATTTGAAGCAGAGAGATACACACAGAGTAAAGGTAAAAGGCTGGAATAGAATGTATTGTGCTTCAGGCGAAGTAAAAAACAAAAGCAGAGGTAGCAATCCTGATTTCACCCAAAGCAAAAGCAAAACTAGATATAATTAAAAGAGATAAGGAAGGAAACAACATCTTGCTAAAAGGTACCATATATAATGAAGTAATATCAATACTAAACATATACACACCAAAGTGATATAGCATCCAGATTCTTAGAGGGGAAGTTAATTGAATTAAGAAAGAAACAGCAAAATTATACTACTGGGGGACCTTAACCTCCCCTTCTCAGAACTAGATAAATCTAGCCACAAAATAAGCAAGAAGGAGGTTAAGGAGGTGAATAGAATTTTAGAGAAGTTAGATATGATAGACCTCTGGAGAAAATTGAATAGGAATAGAAAGGAATATACCTTTTTCTCAGTGGCATGGTACCTACACAAAAATGACCACATGTTAGGGCATAAAAATCTCACAATCCAATTCAGAAAGGCAGAAATATTAAATATATCCTTTTCAGATCACAGTACAATAATAATTACATGTAATGAAGGACTGTGGAAAGATAGACTAAAAACTAATTGGAAACTAAATAATCTAATCCTGAAGAATGAGTGGGTCAAACACAAATCATAGAAACAATAACTTCATCCAAGAGAATGACAATAATGAGACAACATCCCAAAACTTATGGGATGCAGCCAAAGCAGTTCTTAGGGGAAATTTTATATCTCTAAATGATTACATGAATAAAATAGAGAAAGCGGAAAACAAATTGGTGGAGTTGTGAATTGATCCAGCCATCATGGAGAGCAATTTGGATCTGTGCCCAAAGGTCTATAAAACTGTGCATACCTTTTGATCCAGCAGTACCACTTCTAGGTCTGTATCACAAAGAGATCACAAAAATGGGAAATGGACCCACATGTACAAAAATATTTATGGTAGCTCTTTTTGTGGAGGCAAAGAATTGAAAACTGAGGGGATGCCCATCAGTTGGGGAATGCTGAATAAATTGTGGTATATGAATGCAATGGAATACTATTGTGCTATAAGAAATAATGAGCATGTGGACTTCAGAAAAACCTGGAAAGATTTGTATGAACTGATGCTGAGTGAAGTGAACAGAACCAGAAGAACATTGTACACAATAACAGCAACACTGTGCGATGACCAACTTTGGTAAATTTACATCTTCTCAACAATGCAGTGATCAAAGAATTCCAAAAGACTCATGATGGAAAATGCTATCCACATCCAGCGAAATAGCTATGGAGTCTGAATGCATATTGAAGGTATACTATTTTTCCTTTTTTTTTTTCCTCCATTTTTTCTTCCTCATGGTTTTTCCCTTTTGTTCTGATTCTTCTTTACAACATAGCTATTGTGGAAATACGTTTAATATGAATGTACATGTATGGCCTATATCAGATTGCATGCTGTCTTGGGGAGGAGGAAGTGGAAGGAGGGGGAGAAAATTTAAAACTCAAAATCTTACAAGAGTGAATGTTGAAAACTAAAATAAATCTTTGCCCCCCCCCAAAAAGAACAAATTAAGAATCCCCAATTTAATGCCAAATTAGAAATTCTAAAAATCAAAGGAGAGATTAATAAAATTAAAAGTAAAAACTATTGAACTAATAAATATTATTTATTATTATTATTATAATAATTAATAACTAATAATAACTATTGAACTAAGCTGGTTTTATGGAAAAACCAAATAAGATAGATAAACCTTTGGTTAATTTGATTAAAAAAAGAAGAAAACTAAATTACCAGTATCAAAAATGAAAAGAGTGAATTTACCACCAAAAAAGAGGAAATTAAAGCAATAATTAGGAGCTATTTTGCCCAACTGTATGTCAATAAATCTGACAATCTTCTGTGGAAAAGACCAGAGTTGAATATAAAATTTGACCTTCAAATACAAGACTCAAGTGAAACATGGAAGAGGTAAACAGAAAAAAGAAATCATAAGAGACTTATTAAGGTTGAACTGTTTACATTCCTGCAGGGAAAGATGATATTTGTAACTCATGAGTCCTTTGTCAGTATTAGGGTAGTGGTAGGGAAAAAATTATATGTATGTATAGATAGATAGATAGATAGAGGGCACAGGGTGAGTTGAAGATGAAGGGCTGATATCTGGAAAATAAAATTAAGGGGTGAGAGAGGATTATACTGGGAGAAGGAGAAAGGGAGAAGTAGAATGAGGTAAACTATCTCACATGAAATAGACATGAAAAGGCTTTTACAGTGGAGGGGAAATGGGGGAAGGTGAGAGTGAATGAGTGAATCTTATTCTCATAGGATTTGGCTTAAGGAGGGAATAACATAGAAATTGGGATATGGAAATCTTTCTTACCCTACAGGAAAATAAAGGGGGAAGGGGACAAGTGAGCAGGGGGTTGATAGAGGGGAGGGCAGATTGGGGGAGGGAATAATCAAAAGCAAACACTTCTAAGGAGGGACAGGGTCAAAAGAGAGAATAGAATAAATGGGGGGCAGGATAGGATGAAGGGAAATATACTTAGTTTTTCACAACAGGACTACTATGGAAGTGTTTTGCATGACTATACATCTATAACCTGTATTGAGATGCTTGCCTTTTCAATGAGGGTGGGTGGGGAGGGAGGAAGGGAGAAAATTTGTAACCCAAAGTGTTAAAAACAAATGTTAAAAATAAAAAATAAACATAAATAAATAAATTTAAAAAAAGAAAATGAACTAATAAATAAAACTAAGAACTGGTTTTATGAAAACAATAAAATAGAAAAAAATAAATCTGACAATCTAAGTGAAATGGATGAATATTTACAAACATATAAATTGCTCAGATTAACAGAAGAGGAAATAAAATGCTTAATTTCATTGTAGAAAAAGAAATTGAACAAGTCATCAAGAAAAAAATCTCTAAGGCCAGATGGATTTACAAGTCAATTCTACCAAACATTTAAAGAACAATTAATTTCAATACTACATAAACTATTTGGAAAAATAGGTGAAAAAGGAATCCCACCAGATTCCTTTTATGATACGAATATAGTGTTAATATTTAAACCAGGAAGAGCCAAAACAGAAAGAGAATTATAGATCAATTTCCCTAATGAATGTTAATGCAAAAAATTTAAATAAAGTATTAGCAAAGAAATTATAGCAGTTTATCACTAGGATAATACACTATGACCAGGTGGGATTTATACCAGGATTGCATGGCTGTTTCAATATTAGGAAAACTATCAGCATAATTGACCATATCAATAACATAACTAACAGAAAACATGTGATTATATCAATAGATGCAGAAAAGGCTTTTGCAAAATACAACACCCATTCCTATTAAAAACACTAGGGAGCATAGGGATAAATGGAATCTTCCTTAAAATGATAAGCAGTATCTATCTAAAACCATCAGCTAGCATTATATGTAATGGGGATAAGCTAAAAGCATTCCTAATAAGATCAGGGGTGAAACAAGGATGCCCATTATCACTGTTATTCAATATTGTACTAGAAATGTTAGCTTTAGCAATAAGAGAAGGAAAAGAAATTGAAGGAATTAGAATAGGTAATGAGGAAACAAAACTGTCACTCTTTGCAGATGATATGATGCTTAGAGAATCCTAAAGAATCAACTAAAAAACTACTTTAAACAGTGAACAACTTTAGCAAAGTTACAGGATACAAAATAAACCCATATAAATGATCAGCATTTCTACAGGTTACCAACAGAACCCAGCAGCAAGGATAGAGAAATTCTATTAAAAATAACTGTAGATTGTAAAATATTTGGGAGTCTACATGCCAAGACAAACCCAGGAACTATATGAACACAATTACGAAACACTTTTCACACAAAGTCAGATCTAAACAATTGGAAAGATATCAATTGCTCATGGGTAGGCTGAGCTAATACAATAAAAATGACAATTCTACCTAAATTAATTTATTTATTCAATGACCTGCCAATCAAACTACCAAAAATTATTTTATAGATCTAGAAAAAATAATAAAATTCATCTAGAAGAACAAAATGTCAAGAATATCAAGGGAATTAATGAAAAAAAATGCAAAGAAAGGTGGCCTGGCCATACCAGATGTAAAATTGTATTATAAAGCAGCAGTTATCAAAACTACTTGGTACTGGCTAAGAAATAGAATGGTAGATTAGTGGAATGCGTTAGGTATACAAGACACAATAGTCTGACCATAGTAATCTACTGTTTGATAAACCCAAAGATTCCAGCTTCTGGGATAAGAATTCCCTATTTGACAAAAAATGCTGGGAAAACTGGAAAATAGTATGGCAGGACCTAGGCATAGATCAACATTTCGCACCCTATATGATAAGGTCTAAATGGGTACGTGATTTAGACATAGGGGATGATACCATAAGCAAATTAGGAGAGCAAGGAATAGCTTACCTGTTAGATCTATGGAGAAGGGAAGAATTTATGACTAAATAAGAGATAAGAACATTATGAAATGAAAATAGATAATTTTGATTACTTTAAATTAAAAAGGTTTTGCAGAAAGAAAACCAGTGCAACCAAGATTAGAAGGAAAGCAGAAAGCTAGGAAATAATATTTACAGCCAGTGTTTCATATAAAGGCCTCATTTCTGAAATACATAGAAAACTGAGTCAAATTTATAAAAATACAAGTCATTCCTCAATTGATAAATGGTGAAAGGACATAAACAGGCAGTTTTAGACGAAGAAATTAAAACTATCTATAGTCATTAGAAAAAATGCTCTAAATCGCTATTGATTAGAGAAATGCAAATTAAAACAGCTCTGAATTACACTTATCACACTTACCATATTGGCTAATGTGACAAAAAAAGGAAAATGATAAATGTTGGAGATGTGGAAAATTGGAACACTAATGAATTTTTTTGAAATTGTTAATTGATCGAATCATTCTGGAGAGCAATTTGGAACTGGGCCCAAAGGATTATAAAACTGTGTGGACCCTTTGACCCAGCAATATCACTTCTAGGTCAGTATCCCAAAGAGATCATAAAATAGTGAAAAAGACTCACATATACAAAATTATTTATATTAGCTCTTTTTGTGATGGCCAAGAATTGGAAATTAAGGGGATGCCTATCAGTTGGGAGATAGCTGAATATGTTATGGTATATGGATATAATAGAACACTATTGTGCTGTAAGATATGATGAGCAGGTGGATTTCAGAAAAACCTGATAAAACTTGCTTGGACTGATGCTGAATGAAGGGAGCAGAACTAGGAGAATGTTGTACACAGTAACAGCAACATTGTGTGATCAACTATTGACTTAGTCTTCTCAGCAACTGTTCCAAGACAATTTCAAAAGACCCATGATGGAAAATGGTAACCATATCCAAAGAAGGAACTATGGAGTCTGAATGCAAGTTGAAGCATACTATTTTCACTTTTATTTTGTTTTTTTATCTTTCTCATGCTTTCCCCCTTTTGTTTGGATTCTTCTTTTACAACATGACTAATGTGGAAATATCTTTAACATGATTGTACATGTATAACCTATATCAGATTGCTTGCTGTCTTGGAGAGCGGGAAAGTCCGGATGGAGAGAGAAAAATTTGGAACTCAAAATTTTACAATGTTAAAAATTATCTTTACGTGTAATTGGAAAAATAATACTATTAAAGAATAAAAGCTTTCATGATAACTGGGGACACCAGTTTCCAGTGAGTGATGCAATCTTAAAAGCTAGATTATAGGGGGTTGAAGAGAGCAAGAGGGGAGAAAGTAGATGTAACAAGTGTAAACAGCTTTTTCACCCCTATGTGCTTGACCAAAAGAACCACAAGAGAAATTTAGACTGATTGCTTAAGGGGATGGTGTCTGGTGAAGATTTTTAAAGGATGGAGAAGACTTGGACATTCTTGAAGGTAGAAAGGAAGGAAACAGTTGATAGAGGTAAAAGCCTAGAGAAGGGAGTAAGGTTGCAATATGCTGGAAAAGACAGGAGGCAATGGGACCTACGGCATATGCTTTGGGAAGGAGAAGGGCCACCTCGTTGTCAGGAGAATAGAAGGGAGACTGGGAAATGATGTCAAAGAGTTTTGGGATATAGAGAGGGGGAGAAGAGAGTGCTCACGTTGAATAACCTTTTCTCAGTAAAGTATGAGGTGAGATCTTCAGCTAAGAGATGTTCAGGTAGAAGAAGTTTGAGTTGAAGAGGTTTGGAAAAACTTTTTAGATGAGTGAGAAAGCCAGTTAGGGAGGAATAAAAAGAACTTTGCTGTAGTGATTAGGGCCCAGCTGAAGCTGGGCAACATGAATTTGTAGTGTAGCCAATAAGCACTTTTGTGACTTTCCCCAGCTCTGTTCAGAAGCACGTGACCAGGCACAGAGGATTTAGATGATGGGAGTAATCTGGGGCTGAGTTTTTGTGAGGGATGAGTAGAAAGGACAAAAAAACTATAGTTTCAGGAATATGGATTCACAGACCTCAGGTATTTATTCCCCAAGCAACTAGATGTGTGAATTGGTAGATAGCTACACTGTGAGCAAATACGCTGTAAGATTCTATTTGGGAGAACATTTGCTGGTCTACTTTGTCAAAAATAATTTCTTTACTGAAGTACCCTACACTGTTGAAACCACAGATCTGTACTGAAAAAGAATACCCTCTAAATCCGTTAGTATTGATTAGTATGGATTTGACTTGTTTTTAGTTTGATTGTTCGATTAAGCTCCTTTCTTTAGGAAAAGCTATCCCTAATAGCTAAACCAAACTAACATATTCTCTTACGTCTTTGTTACCTATAGATTTAGTGAGTGGATAGATTAATAAGACTTTATCATTTAGTAGCGGATAATATAGAGTAAGATATATATCTTTGTAGGAATAAAAGAATCATAGGGTTATAAGATTCTTTTTAAAGGCTAAGTTCCCTTTTCTGGCAGCTAGAGAAAGTGGGGTTGATTAAAGGTTAAGTTCCTCTTTCCAATCTTAGTGGATACGCTCCTTTTTTTTTTTTCCTTGAGCTAGAGATTAAGTATAGGTTGAGTAGTGTAATGTTCTAAGGTTGGATTTCCCTTTCTGACAACTGGAGGATGGGGAGCAGGGAGTAGTAGGGTGATTGCTAACTAAAAACCAGAAGTTCCTCTTTCCCAGTTTTAGTTCAAACTATAAGCCCCTTTAAAATAAGCTTTCTGTTTACAAAATGCTGTAGGTGCAGGGCAGAGATTCCTAAGGTAATCTCACTTTGATTGCTAAATGTTGCCAGCAGTAGAAATTTGCATTATGAAAGCCAGAGAGAAATGAACTAGTCAAATGACCTGACTTGTCCAATTGAATTGTGTTGAAAACAAGTTTCCTAAGATCGCTGTATTTTTTAATTCCTCTTTCTCTTATAAAAATAAGCTCTGTAAATCACTCCTTAGTTACTAATTACTGAGAGATTAGTTGACTTGACTTAATGATAACCTCTCGACTGTTATTATTAAATCAGTATTACTCAGAAACTTAGTACCTCAGAATTATTTTCTATTTCAGATAATTAATTTTAACAGTACCAAAAAATATCCATTATGCAACTTCTTGTACACATGTTATTGTTTTATCATGTCACAGCATACTTGGACTCAACACTCATTTCTCTATTCTCCTTTGAATCCTCCTGAAATTTCAGGATATAAAAATATTAGAGAGTGTTAGAAGAGATCAGTATCATATTCAAATTAGATTAAAATTAGAGATAATGTGATTTGCATACAGTTTGATCTTCGATAAAATTTTACAATTGCTTAGAGAAAATATTCTTAACTTTTAGAATTAAACTTAGCACTATCCTGGTGAATAGAAATTGCTTATTTCATGTAAAATAATTCTTTTTTTTAGCAACCAAAAGTAAATTAAATATTTCTGTATTTACTGTTCATATGACTTGTTGTTCAACTGTTTATTTACTGTCTGTTTTCTTTTTTTTTCTTCTTCCTTTTTGTTTTCCATTTTAAGGATGGCACTGCACCACTTTCCTGGCATACACGATGCAAAATTGCTCAAGGTACAGCTAATGGCATCTACTACTTACATGCAAACAATCATGTTCATAGAGATATTAAAAGGTAAATTCTTCCATTAAAGTTTTTTTAAAATAAAGTCTTTAAATTTTACCTATATTTGTTATCCTTAAAATATTGTATGTTCTAAGAAAAAAACTGATGAGCGAAGGAACTGAATAGGATGTTGAAAAAAATATTTTTTTAGGATCTGTGTTTGTTTAGGAATATAAATTGTAAAGGAGTTGAGAGATTTTTGGAAAGGTATTGTGAATCCTAGTTTAAAAGCATAGTGGACCTGTAATAAATTTTATAAGGAACAACAAGCATGAAACATTAGATTTTTTTTATTCAAAAAGTAAAAAAGAAATGATGGCAACTGTTCCATTTCAACTGTGCTCTAAATTCTTGGGTTTTTTTTTATACACTTTGGATAAGATGAGGGAGTTGGACTAGATGATCTCTAAGTACCCTTTTCACTCTGAATATATATTGTTCTTATTTATGAAGTTCAAAGTATTATTTAACAATTATGTAATCAGTGGTTTTACCTGATTGGGAAGTTTTTTTCATAACATTTAAATTTTTTCCAGTGCAAATATTTTACTTGATGAGGACTTCATACCCAAGATTTCTGACTTTGGACTTTCACGAACTTCTGCAAAGTTTAACCAAACAGTCATGACTAGCAGAATTGTGGGAACCACAGCCTATATGGCACCTGAAGCTTTGCGAGGGGAGATAACACCTAAATCTGACATTTATAGCTTTGGTGTGGTAAGTTTTATGTGGAATTGTTAGCAATGCTATTCTTCCTGAATTTTAAAAAAATTGTTTTGTCTAGATGTATGGGATTGAAAAAAGAGGATCACATTAACTCTCCTTACAATCATATGAAACCATGACTTGTTAAGTACACAGAAGCCCTCATGTCTCTTTGTCTTGAATACTTTCTTAGGGAAAAGAGTCAGTAGGCACTGGATACGTCGAACACTGAAAACCATAAAAAAAGATTATAAAGGAGAGAAATTAAATTATTGATGTAGGAGTCATTCTTGAATTAACTGTCTATGTGGAGTCTAATATGGACTTGTTAGATAAAAGATTAGTTAGTATAAAGCTATGGTGTGTAATGGAAACAACTCAGTCTTGACCTGTTTAAATAATTTCAGTTACTGATGAATATATGGGCAAAAATGAGAAATAGATGGGAGAAGTTACATTGACACTAATTATAATAATTTTATACAGATATTTAACTTCTATCTATCAGTTGCCATAAAAAGGAGATCGCAAGAACCTGAAAGACAAATACTTTGTAAGTGGAGATTGAAGTCGAAGTCAACACATCTACTTAGAGTGTTAATTTGTTTGTAAAATCTTACAAAGAAAGATGTTGTACATTTTTAGAAAACCATAAAACAGAATCAGTGAAGGTAAAAACAAGTTTAAAAAAAACATAGTAAAAGACACAGACATGACAAGTCATTCTGAAGTTATTAAAGGATGAAAAAGGAAGGAGGACCACAAACAAGAGAAAAAATGGAAAAGCTCTGCAAAGACTTTTGTAACAAACTGTTTTCATCACCAAGGACAGTACAGTTACTTTATGTGTGGACTCTTAACATCAGGAATTACGGTCTCAAATGTATTCCTCTATAGAGGTAGTACAGACTAAAGAAAGCAGATCAAGAAAAGCAACTAAATTAGACTACATATACATAGAGGAGATCTGTGCTAGAGGCAATACAATTTTGATATAGGAAAGAAAGGGACTTAACAAAGATGGGAAAAATCTAGGATGCTAGATCTTATACCATATTTCAGAAATTATCAAAACTGAAAAAAGAAAAGTTAATCATTGGAACAGATTAAGCAAAAAGACAAAAGCAATCAAACACAGTAATATAGTATTGGATAAATATAAAGATATGAGTTACTCTACAGTAAGACTTCCTTATTTGATAAAACTAGCAGGGAAAACTAGAAAGCAGCTTGGGAAAACTAGGCTTTGACCCATGCCTCACAACATGTATCATAATAAACTCCAAATGGGTATATGATCCAAATAGAAAAGATTTTATCATTTTTTATTTTACATTAGAGGATGCCTATCCCAACTATGATTAGGAGTGAGTTTTTTTTTTGTAACTAAAAGGAGTAGAGATGATCATAAAAGATAAAATGAACAGTTTTGATTGGATATAACAAAGCTTTTGTACAAACAAAATCAATGCAGTTGAAATTAGAAGGGAAGTCCTTAACTGGAGAAAAATCTTTACAAAATTATCTCTGATGAAAGTCTGATATACAGGACGTAGAGAATTGATACAAACATATATTTTATCCCAGAAATCCTTATTGCAGTTTTAAGCTTTAACAACATAAGAAGTATAAATCCTACAAACTTTTTTTTAAATTGAGAGGTTATTTAAAATTTTTAAATATTGATGTATCATATTAAAATTCAACAAAGCCACTATCTTGTGTTATATCTTGTTCTAATTTTCAAACTTTGTAAAAACTTTCACTAGTTGCTGCTCAGTGACTGAAAGGATTGCATTTATAATCATAGTCCTAATATCATCCAAACAATGAGGTTTTGATATGTAAATAACAGTTTTGATGTGGCTCCACATGAAAAAAGTTAACATAGATCAGGTGACCAGGATGGTTAAGCAAGAGAACCTCTGAAGATTCACCAGTATGAGAAAGAGTCATCCAGAAACTATCATACATCAATGAAACAGTTCCTGGTCTTATTAAAATTCAAATTTTATATACAAAATTTCGTAAAATCAAGTAAAGAAAGGAATTAAATAACTTTCAAATATACTTCTAAATTATTAAAGCTTAAAACTGCACTAAGACTTTTGGGACATTCTATAATAAAATTTTCCCAGGAGATAAATAATCAAGGATTTTAAACAGGTAAGCTATCAGTAACCATATGGAAAAAATAGTCTAAACCAAATAAAAAAAACATTAAGGTTCTATTTCATACCTATCAGATTGGTAAAAATAACAGAAGAGGAAAATGCTAATTCTTAGAAGGTCTTTGGTAGGACAGACACATAAAGTAAAGGTGCTCCTGTGAATTTGTTCAACCATCCTGGACAACTTTTTGCAGCTATATCCAAAAAGTGACTAAACTTGACACAGCAGTAACACTACTTGGCATAAATCTTCTTTCCACATATAAAATTTTAATTGTTAGTATGGGACAAAATAGTTACTTATGCTTTGTGACCTTAATGGCTGTAGTAAAAAATTCCTTCTGTGTGACTCGCCTGAGGGAGCAGGTTACTCAAATTAGCCTGATTTGCAAATGAGTTAACCCTAAGGTGGCTTCAATTAAGACTTCTGCCAGAGTGGTACAGTCTGTCAACACTGGCATCCATAGACCTTAGACCTTGTGCCAGTGTCCTCACATGAGTGGCTCTGAATGGCTAAGATTCTATCTGTCTGTGCTCTATAGCCCTATTTCCTCTTCTCCTCCACTGTACTAACTCAGTGTCACTTTACTTTTCCTTATGTTCTGGGTGGTAATAAATTGAGTGGCAACTGCCCAAGTACACATTCGTCCTGAACTCTCACACCCCAAGTGTGCTACCTCTTGGCCATGGTCCTGTGCCCTATCTGTGGAAGCCCCTACTTATTTTAATGTAATCATCAGTCATAGTTTTTTTTCCCCTAGCACTGTTATTAAACACTAATAAAAGCATAAAATATGTCAAACAAAAAATATATAATTTTAGGAAATGATAATTTTATTCAATTAAATTAAAATTTAATGATAGTTAATATTTAGAAAGGGAATTAGCTTTGACTTAATGTAATCTGCCAGTTTCTTCTGGTTAACTTTTAGGAAAAGAGAAATTTGTTTTATTTTTATCATATTCAGCATCATGCTTTTGTGTTGGCAGTTCATCAAGATAAAATACAAGATTGTAAGATCCCTCAGATCTTAGAAAATATACTGAGCAATAATTATTTCTGGGAACACAACTGGGAAGAAAGAATCTCCTACCAACCTAAATAGCAAATTGATATCTTTCCCACCTACACATTTAGATAAAATACATAGAATGTTGAACTGATTATTCATTAAACGTTTGAGGAGGAAAAAACTTCTAGAGCAGGGTGGGATCTAGTTCATTTGGCTGTGCAGGAGTGGAGGTGACCGAGTGACAACCCTTGATAGCATTATTATTATAGTATAGTAGAAAGAATGTTATGTATGGAAAAAGTGAACCAAATTTCATTCTCATTGAACTTTTTTGTGTGTTTTCCTAAATATTTATATTTGTGTCTTTGATTTTTCTTCATAGGTCTTGCTAGAAATAATAACTGGACTTCCAGCAGTGGATGAGCAACGTGAACCTCAATTATTGGTAGTTTTCATGGTTTTAAAAATATATTTCTTTTGTCTTTTAATTGATAAATTAGACTTTACATAAATAATTTTAATATTTTGCATTGGCATTTGGTTCACTTTTTGCAATCATTGAGGTATAGTGGAAAAAACATTGGCTTAAGAATCAAGAGTTTAGGTTATAGTTCAGCCTCTACCAAAAAATTATTTGTCTGACCTTTTGCAGTTTCACTTGATCTCTTATTGCTTCATTTCCCTCACCCAGTTTCAGTCTTCTATTATCATTTCATTGTTTACCTCTAATATTTATAGAACAAAGGAGACTGTTTTTCTGTTTTATGTCAAAGTAGAAACTACTGGTTTCACTTTCACAGAATTTAAGTATTGAAAAGTACTTTGGTCCAAATCCCTACTACAACTTCACCAATAGGTAGTCATCCAGACTTTTCTTGAAGCTGTTTTGTGAAGAGAAATTCATTATCTCTCAAGGCAAGCTCTAATTGTTAGGAAATTTGTTCATACTTTGAACTTAAATTTGCCTCTCTACAACTCCCACTCATTTTTTCAAATTTCTTTTTTGTTATTAACATTTCCATATACAGAGAAGAGAAAGGGGAGACATATGTGAAACCGTGAATCTCTATTATGTATAGATTTTCTTTTTTAAAATTTTATATTAAATTTGGGAGTATCAATCAATATTGCCTTCTTTGTCTATATCTCTGTCTGAACATGCTTCTACTCCCTTTTGTATATTGTTAAGTTTCATTGACACTTTTTTTTGCATCTCTATCAATTACATAACATGTACAATTCAATTCTGTCAGCAACAACATAAAATGCTTTGCTTCTAAAAATTAAGTTTAGTCAAGCAAAACAGATGCATATATTAGTTATATATAAAAATATAGGTGTTCCTTTGTACTTACAATCTACAAATTTCTACCAAGAACAAGGAAGCATACTTCTTGTCATCAGTCTTGGGAAGTCATGATTGATCATTTCATTGATAAAAATCCATAAGTCTTCAAAGTTATTTTCCTTTACAGTGTTGTAATTATCATGTAAAATTTTCTTGTTCTGTTCACTTAACTTTCTATCACATCATACAAGTCTTTCCATAATTCTCTGAATCTTTCATATTCATTATTTGTGTGAATCGTTTATCATTATTTATATCAATAGCTTGATAGTATTAATTTAAATTCATGTGCTATAATTTGTTCAGCCATTTCTCAGTTGATAATCCACTTTGTTTCCATTTCTTTGCTGCTAAAAAACGTGCTGCTCTAAGTATTTTTGTGCCAATGTATTCTTTCCCTCTAAGTTTGGATGTTTTGGCAGGGGGAGAAATACCTCAAAGCAACTACTTTACTTCCGACTTTTTTTCTTTGTTTTCCTTTGAGATTTGTGCCTTTTTGTTCCTTCAATGGATTTTGCTATGATTTTTGTCTAATTTTATAAACTCTTCGGCTTTTTGATTGGTAAGGCAATGAATCTGTGAATTAATTAAAGTAGATGTTTCAGTCATGTCTGACTCTTTGTGACCCCATTTGAGGTTTTCTTGGCAAAAATACTGGAGTGATTTGCCATTTCCTTCTCTAGCTCATTTTATAGATGAGGTCACATTCAAAAGTGGGATGATCCACAGACATCTATATGAAGAGATTTTTACCAGAGTGAATTTGCTCAGGATGGTGAAGGAAGGGAGGGAAGAAGAAAGGGGGCCCAGTGGAGAGAGAGCGCTGGCATGTGGTTCAAGGACAACTGGGGGCCTGAGACAGAGAAGTCAAAGTAGGAGAAATATGCAGGGGATATGGGACTGGCTGGAACCCAGAGGAAGAACGGGAGTTGGGGTAGATATGTAAGGGCACAAGTAGGAGAGGATGGGGATATGTCAGGCCAGGGCAGAAGTGGTAGTCTCTCCAAGCGTTCTTCTGCTTTCACTTTGAGATTTTTTCTTAAGGTTGTGGTTTTTTTGTTTTGTTTTTTTGTTTATTTGATAGGGGGATGAGTGGGAGACCAAAGCACAAATTCTTTATCATAAAGTTGAATTTAGTAATGTGAATTTACTTAATGCTAGAACTGTCCTACTATTTACCACATTAAGGAAAGGTCCATTTATTTCATGTTTCTAACCTTTTCTGTATCTATTGATAGCATGTGATTTTTATTATTAATATTGTTATGTTTATAGTTTACATTGCACCAACTTTCCATTCCTGGTATAAATAGATCTGGGCATAGTGTGTAGTCTTTTTAATATTTTGCATCAAGATATTCACTAGAGATATGGGTCTGTGGTTTTCTTTCTGTACTCTAGTATCTTTGCCAAGAAAAACTCAAATGGGGTCACAAGAAATGTTGGATACAACTGAAAAAAATGACTGAACAACACTACCACCTATATTCATAGGTGTCTGAATTAATTTATTCCATCTGGAGGCCATATTTCTGTCTGTGATCTTTGGTACTTTTGGTCTTCCTGCCCCCATTTTCCTTATTATTCACTTCTGAGCCCTTCCCTTTTGATTGTGGTTTCTTTGGGGGCTAGATCTTGAAGCATCCCAGTCTCCTCTCACACTGAGTAATTCACAGTTCACTAGAGTAGGTCTCTGCTCCAGCTGACTTAGTTGGTCAGAACTTGTCCCAGCTGAATGCTGTGCTCTTTCCTTTAGGCTTGGTGGAATACTGCACATCTCCTCACATTCTCAGAGCATCCTGTTCTAGTGATCTATCACATGCCCTGTATTCCTTAGTTCTTTGGCTAGGCACCAGCAGTTCAGAGCCTGGTTTCCCCAGCACCACCAGTTCAGATTTACCAGCAACTCGGAGCTGAGCAGCATTGGTATTTCCAGGTGGCAGCCCTTGGCAGACATTTGCTCCTAAAAGGGGCCAAGTTGTGACTTTAGACTCCCTTTCAGAAACGCAAGAAAAATCAGCTTCATTATTTTATGGTCATAGAATATTGGATGGGAACATTTTTCTCTCTTCCTTTTATTATTTCTCCCGTTTTCATCCAGCTTATCTCTATTCCTTCCCTTTTCTTCTGTGGTTTGTGCCAACAGCTTGTAGACAGTAGAATACAAAGGGAAAGTTTGGTGACAGGGGGACTTCCTTCTTCCCCATTTCTCCCCTCCCCTCTATCAGAGGGCCTATGTGGGGAAAGGAGTCAGGAGCACAGCTCTAATGCTAGCACTTGGTAAAATCAGATTAATTTTGGAATGAAATGAGGCACTTATAAGTCATTGAATAAGTCAAGTAAAAGAGGTTTACTTTGTCCTAATGCAGCAAGGGTATGCAACAAGACAGAATTGTATTTACTTTCCACTTTGTAGAGGCTGACCTTGTGGAAATTCGTCAAATCAGCAGACCATTAAGGAATGGCACCTCACATGGTCTTAGGTACCCACCAAGTGTGAGAGGCCTAGATTCCATGTGGCTAGGACTTTTTATGCCCTCAGATAATTAGGAGGCTGCCTCAGGAAAGCCAGGACCAATCAGGTCCTACAAGCAGTTTTGTTTTCTTTAAGATAGAGCCCTCCTATACTGTGAGTGGGAGAAAAGAAGCTGTACCAGGGAAATACTGGTCTTGTCATAAGGAGCCAAATTCAAAACATATCAGGTAGCAGATTCACTGGCATAAGTTTCTATCTGTGCTTGCAGCTGTGGTTGCGATACACTGATAATATGGGCATAATTGTTTGAGTGCCATAAATGTAAATTACTGAAAATTACATTCCTCATAAGTAAAGATAAAAGTATATTTCAAAAAATTTTATTCATATTTTATTTTTAAAGTATGATCTATATTATAAAAATATAATTAAAATATGAAATGCATTTTAGGTTGAATTGTAGCAGTCCAGCTACTTATTTTTGAGGGCTATTGAGCCAACAGGATTTCTGTTCCTATAGAGGCTATATAATTCTTCATTTAGCTTCAAAACCTTAAAAAGTGCTGCTGATGTTATAGACAGTAGAATACAATTTACATGTTAGTAAAGAAATGTAATTTACAAAACTTAAATGGTCTTTTAAGACCACATGAACACATGACCCATTTCATTGCCAAAGCTAATTACTGTGCCTGTACAAGGGATCCCATTCCATCCCATTTTACTCTCATTAATCTTCAGTTTTTTTTTTCCTATCGATTGTTTCCCTAGTGGTTATAAACATGCTCATGTCTCGTGCATCTTCAAAACACCCTTAAAAATCCATTTATCCCTCCTAGCTATAGTCCCCATATGTCTTCTGCCTATTGTGGCCATGTATTGGTGCCTCTACTTCCTTTTCTCTTAGGCTCCCTCTGACCTCATGACCTCTCTCTGGCTACTCACCTCATCATTCAATTGAAACTGTTCTCTCAGAGAGTTACTAGTGATAATTGCCAAATCTCTATTACTTTTTCTCAGTCTTCATCCTTCTTCTTCAGCCTTTAATACTGTCCATTAGTCTTTTGATACTGTTTTTTCTAGTTTTTTTGTGGCACTATTCTCTCCTGTTTCTTCTGCCTCCACTTTTCAGTTTCCTTTGCTCAGTCTTCATCCAGGTTACACACACTGTGGGTATGCCACAAGGTTCTCTCCTGAGCCCTCTTCTCTTCTTCCTCTGTATCATTTCATTTGGTGATCTCATCAGCTCCCATTATAAATTAGCATTTATGCTGATGATTCTCAAATTTATATCCAGCCCTAACTTTTCTGCTAACCTCCAATCTTGCATCTTGAACAGTATTTCTCATAAACATATTAAATTCAGTGTGTCTGAATCTGAACTCCTCTTTGCCACTAATCCCTCCCGTTTTTCTGACTTTCCTGTTACTGTGGAGGGCATCACCATACTTCCAGCCATCACATTATTACCTCTTGCCTGGACAAGTAGAATTAAACTCTCTGCTTCAAATCTCTGTTAGTTCATCTGCCACTCATCTGTCTTACTGATCTTCATAAAGCACAAGTCTGACCACGTCACTCCCTATTCAGTAAATTCTAGAGGTAATCACTTCTGTGAACAAATATGAAATGTTTGGCTTTTAATGCCTTTCATAACCTTTACCCTCCAATATTTCTCCTTACTTCTCTCCACGTACTCTACCATCCAGTGACACTGGTCTCCTTGCTATACTTCTTATAAGATACCTTCTACCTACTCCAGACACTGGCTGTCCCCCATGCCTGGAATTCTCTCCCTCCTTGTCTCTGATTCCTGTCTTCATTGGTTTCCTTCAAGTACCCCCTAAAATCCCACCTTCTACAGGAATCCTTTCCACATTTCCCTTAATACTAGTGCCTTCTCTCTGTTAATTTTGCCCAATTTATCCTGTATATAGTTAGTATGTAGATAATTGTTTGCATGTTGTTTCCTTCATTAGACTATGAGGTCCTTGAGGTCAGGAAATGTCTTTTGTTTTTCTTTGTATCCCCAGCACTTAATACAGTGCTTGGCACATGGTAGATGCTTAATAAATGATTGTTAACTTATTGACTGCATTTTAGTAGTTCTTTCCCTCTTTATTAGGGATTTTTAACTAAATTTTATTACTGATTTCAAAGCTAGATATCAGAGAGGAAATCGAAGATGAAGAAAAGCATATTGAAGATTATATTGATGCAAAAATGAAGGATGTGGATTCCACTTCTGTTGAAAATATGTATTCTATTGCTAATCTTTGTCTTCATGAAAAGAAAAACAAGAGACCAGACATTGAGATGGTATTTTTGATTTTTTTTGTTGTTTTATATATGTAAATGTGTGTGTGTGTATGTGAAGTATATATATATATTACATGTATATGCACACATTGTGAATTTAACTCCTCCATTTAGTTCATTTTATTTTTGCAGGTAAAACAGCACCTCCAAGAGATGACATCCTGATTTCCTAAGATTTTATTAAGATACCATCTAAATTAATCTTGGATATTGACTCCCAGGTTTGTTGGTCCAGAAAAAAAAATGTTAATATATAAAGTTTTGGAACCTCATCCTCTGCATCAGAACCTGAATCTGAATTTTAACTTATTTTAAATTTCCCTTGCTTCATAATCTGGCTCAGCTATAGTCAGACTATGAGCCTATACCAACTTGCATAGCTCTCTTCAGGAACAATTTTATAATCCTAATGTAGTTGAAGATTTAAAGGATAAGTTTTACCATAGTGCACCAGTAGATCAAAAGGAACCCTAATTTTATAGTATTTTTTCCTTTTGCTATATAGGATACAATCATATTCGATCTTTTTGCTATAGTAAATATGATTCAAGAAAGAACTTTAATCATTTTCTTCTGTATTTAGCATATAATGGTTAATTTTTAAAGCTGTTGTGATAGAAATTAAGGTAAACTGAGGCACAAAGTTCCCAGAACATTCCATTTATTGGTAAGGCTAGCAATTACCAATAAAAAGGGTCTAGACATCTCAGTCAAAAGACCATGAGGGTAGTGCTTACTAGCCTTCATATAGTTATGGGAAATACAACAGAACAAAGAACATGAAGCATAAAATAATGGTTACAAAATCTGAAGTATCATAGAGGATGGAAAACAATGTAATTGGATGGAAGTCAGGAATGCAGGACTAAAAACAACCCTTCTTCCATCTTGTTGCTATGGAAAGCTCATTGCTGTTATCCACCTGCATGGATAACAGTTCAGACTTTCATGAAAGACAGCCAGCATTGCAGAGGTATCAGACTTCCTGGCACCCACCTGCATCTTGCAAGGCTTGTTAGTGAGATAACAGAGACAACATATTTTTTTTGAATTAAGGTGATTTATGGGACAATTTAGCGCAGAGAGGAAAGCTGAGCTGAACCTAATTGAGAAAAAGAAACATGGCTTAGGCAATTACATAACATATAGGGGATAATACAGAATAGAATGTTACAAAATGGAATCAGAATCAATTTGATTTTCTCACTGTGAATTGATTCAACCATTCTGGAAAGCAGTTGGAATTATGCTAAGAAAGTAACCCTCCCAGAGATGTGACTGCAGAATGTGAGATTTCATATATGCCAAAATAAGCATAGCAAGCACTTTTTATGGTAGCAAGAAACTAATTCCCATTCACTGGAGGATGACTAAATACATTTTACTATGAAATGTAGTTGTACTGTGCAGGATGAAACAAATATAAAGAATTGAGAGGCTTGGGAAGATATGAGATATAATGAAATGAAAAAAAGAACCAAGAAAATAATACATAGAGTGGCTACAACAAAACAAAAAAAATGCACAAGGGCCACAAAAAGGAATACTGTGTAATTATAATGCACAAACTTGCCTTCAAAGAAAATACACATCCCTTTTTTGCAGAAGTGAGAATTCTGGGAGTAGAGCATTGCTTGTTATACTTGGTTGGTGTGTCTGTTTTGCCAAAATGCTTCTTTTTAATATTTTTTTTTTGTTTCAAGAGATAGTTCTCAGTAGAGGGGGAGGAAGAGGGTAATAGTTGTAAATGAAAGTGATTTAAAAACAAAACATATCAATAAGAATTATTTTTAAAAATCAGTTGTTGATTAAAATTATTTAAAAGGTACTTCAGTATCTGTGGAACAGGAGTGATCTAGAAACATGTTTATAAAAGCATGCTCAGGTTTTGGCATACTCATTGAGTATTTTAAAATAACTGTATCGAGAAAGTAAAATATGCAGTCATTCAAATTACCTTTTTAATATCAAGTATTAAAGGAGAAAACAATTTTTAGGGAAAACGAAAAATCACAGTCATAAAAATTAATTTAGCCTAGAAGTAGGATCATCAGGACCCCAGCTGTTTTGAAATAGAGAATGGCTATTAGATGATAATGACCTTAAAATAAAATTCAATATAAATTCATTCCCTAAAATAAGCTTTATTAAGTAACTTATTTATGGTTCTGTTTGCCTTCTATAAGTAGAAATCAAACCATCTTGAAATACATAGTGGACAACTTATTTTATAACATTGTATAATTTTGTGAATATTCTGATATTTAGATTGTGCTAATATTAAAAATGAAGCAAATAACCTGTTTTCTACCTAATTGTTAAATTTTTTTCTAGAAAAGCAATATTATATTAAAAATGAGATTTATTATGAAAAATGATTTCTAGACTTAGAACTCCCGTCTCTAGCCCTCTTCTGTCAAAAGTCCTTTCACATTACTGATAATGAGATTGCATTGAATCTTCTTATCCTGGTCAAACCAAGCCTGAATTGATTTAATCAAAGGTCTGTTCAGGCTTGGGTGGAGACACAGTCTTCAGTCTAGATAGCCCAAGCTTGGGAGTGGTCTGGTATGGTTGGGGGGTGATTTGATAGGAGAGATTTTTCCCTATTGAAAAGGTATATAAACTAGGTACCCCAACTCTTAAATTGAGCCAGTTCTGGACTGTAACTGCCATGCAATGCATGTCAAGCAGCTTGAGAGAAATTAAAATATAGACACAGCCTAATTTGTTTGTCTGTTTCTTAGAACAAACTCTGTGAAAGGTTGAAAATATTTACTGATAAATATACATTGTTGTTGCACTAAAATTATATGTATTGTAAAGCATACAAATAAAAGAAATTCGAGGCTAAGACATAAAAATATTTAAATAGGTTTTGTTTTGTTTTGTTTTGTTTTTTTTGCTAGGCAATGGGGTAAAGTGACTTGCCCAGGGTCACACAGCTAGTGTTATGTGTCTGAGGCCAGATTTGAACTCAGGTCCTCCTGAATCCAGGGCTGGTGCTCTATTCACTGTGCCACCTAGCTGTCCCTTAAATAGTTTTTAACATATTCGTAATACAAGAAACCCTTTTGCTCCTGAGTAATGTTGATTGTGGTAGATTTGCAAATATAATTTTTAGTAAATAATTGTTTAGTTAATTTGATCATTGCAACTCTAGTCAAGCAGGTGAGGTTTGTTTTGGACACTTGCTTCTCTGCATGTATATATTTACCATATACAATAGAAAAACAAGGAAGATCTTTGACTTTTAATGTATGGTGTCATGTATCCATTTTCAGTGTTTGGATATTTTATTGGGTTTTTTTTGAGTTTGAAGAATAAGAAGATAGTTACTTTTGGGTAGGTCTTGAAGTGGAACTGGATTAAACTCTTTGAGGGGAGAGATTGTATCCCCAAAGCCTAGCTCTGTTTGGCACAAAGTAAATTTGGTACTTAGTAAATGCCTATTAATTTATCTTAGGGAGGGAGCCACAGGAGTTTGAGTAGGGAAGTGACATGGTTAGACTTGTTTTAGGAACATCATTTTGGTAGGTATATGGAGGCTGGATTAGGGTGAGGAATGATTTGAGGCAGGGGTGCTAATTAGAAGGCACAATAATAACAATAATATTAAGTAATTAAATAATAATAATAAAAACAATAACTAGCATTTATGTAGCACCTACTATGGATAGGCACTGTGCCAAATGCTTTTTATACAGTCAAGAGCTAGTAAGTGTCTGAGGCCAATTTTGAAGTCAGGTCTTCCTGATTTTAAGTCCAGCACCCTATTCACCCTGCCACCTAGCTATAGCCCCAATTGCAATAGTCTAGGTAAAAAGGAGGTAAGGGTCTGAACTAAGGAATTGGATACGTGAATGGAGAGAAAGGCAGGTTTAAGAGATAGACCAAATAAGATTTGGCAACTACCTGTTTATGTGGGGTGGATGAAAGTGAAAATAGGTAGAAAGGGATTTTAAATAGAATTTGGTCAAAAAGATAATGTAATGAGATCTGAGAAGCCGATTGCAGCACTAGGTCATATACTAGGTTATGAAAAGGGGGGCAATCAGACTAACTCACCTGACAGGGCCCAGAATGCAGAGCTGGGTCCTCTGATGGCCTTTTGGCATAGCTAGGATATGATCTGGAAGGCAAGAAGGTCATGTTTTTCCAACAGAACCTGTGCAGCTGCTGGGTTATAATTTCCTTGAGCAGCCAAAGGTGAGTTTAGAGCTTACACAGCAATGGGAATGATGATGGGTGAACCTGAGAGAAGTTATTCTTGTGTTGGAGAAAAGCCCCATGATTGGCCATCTTGGCTATCACAGAAGAGTTAGGTACAACCAATATTTCCACCCTGATTGGTTAATCACAGGCCACTTTTTCATTCCATGATCTTCCAAGAGGCAATAGTCCTCACTTTTTAGACCACTGACCCAGTGTTGAACTATGTCAAGATCCTCCAAATGATGTTTGTTTTTGGTCATAGCATGATAAAGTTTATTTGAGGGATTATGAACACAATAATCTGGTAGTAAACTTGTTTCAGATTTTTCTGATATACCCCTAGAGTACTTCTTAAGTTAGGAATATAAATGCTAAGCAGCAACCTTGGGACTAGTGATAAATCAGGTTATGGTTATAAGACTTAGTTAAACAAGCAGCATTATGAAAGTTAAGCTGAGTATACCATATTTTGGTATGTTAACGTTTGACTAAACTATCCTGTCTATTCTGAAAGCACATATGTAAAGGACAAAACCAGAAAAGTACATGTATTTTGAAAGCTTCAAATTTTGGAAGTTCTTTCTGTTCTTATTTATAAGAGTGCTTTGCAACATATTTTATAGATGAGAAAAATACATTTGTTCCATATTTTAAAATTATTTAACAATTTAAAGAAAAATTCTTTCACAAAATGACTTATATCTTCCACAAATGCTAATCATGTTTTACATGATTGCACATGTATAATCTACATCAGATTGCTTACCATCTAAGGGTTAAGGGACAGAATTTGGAACTCAATTTTTTAAAATGTTAAAAATTGTTTTTACATGTAAGTGGGGAAAAACTATTATTAAATATATATGTGTGTATATATATATACATACACACACACACACGTGTATATAAATATGTACCTATATATTGCTGGAGCCTTGTCTAGCTTGCTCTGTGTTTACTATAGAGCAGAACTGGTGCAGGGCAGGTTC
The DNA here is from genome assembly GCF_900497805.2 of Vombatus ursinus. NCBI lineage: Eukaryota > Metazoa > Chordata > Mammalia > Diprotodontia > Vombatidae > Vombatus > Vombatus ursinus. The sequence goes on from NW_020953728.1 coordinate 1,397,164, forward strand.
ATGTTGGAACTTATTCTACTAAACCAATGGGGTATTTATTAGTCATATTTCAGTATTTTAAAGCAGGACTCCTTAAAATTTTTCCACTTGTGACCCCGGTTAGCACTTCTTGAACTGTGAGTTGTGATCCTGTATGGGGCCTCGACCCACAGTTTAAGAAGTGCTGCAGTTTAAAGGACCTGTCATTTCATCAGTTAAGTTATTCCTTTTAACCCAGAAATAATCCCCCTGCCCATAAGACTTACTAGATGGTCTTCAAGAACACTATAGTTGAAAAATTTATCACCTTGTGACGGAACTGGTGGCCAAACACTGGTCTTCAGACCAGAGACACCTAGATCATTCTCAAATCAGTTCTCAAAATCTTTGTAGCTTGGTAGAGCTTGTATTTTTCTGGGTTCCAAGAACCCAGATTCAACTTCACACCATTATGAAGACTAAAATCTCAGGAAAATTAGGGGTGTTTTTGTTTTTAGACCGGTCAGCAAGTGTTTTGCAATTCATAGTCTTAGGGAGTTGCCTTAGATAATTGAGAGGGTCAGTTTCTCAAGGCCACATAGCTAGTTAAGACTTATACTCAGGTGTTTCAAGACCAACTTTATAGGGTTAGTTACTGTACAATCCATTTTGCTTAAACCTGTTTTACACTAAAACAATGAGGATGAAGAGGAGTGTAACAATAAAACCAGAAGGTACTTTGGAAAGGAAGGACAAAAGAAAATAAGGACCAGAGAGGGATAAGGCAAGTTACTTTTTGGCTCTTGTGAGCTGCCTTTATCACAGATTTTCTTCTGGTTGAAGGCATTCCATACATCCTGGATCCCCAAGACAAACGGCAAATTTGGGACAATTCACCCTGGTTGGGAAAGTGAGCAATGGGTCAAAAGGGATGACAGTCAAGGGACACTGTAGCAGTCCCAGGGGCCAGAGGAGAGAGCAGGCCACTTCAAAAAGCACTCACCCACTGCCACAGAATATCAATTCCTTTAGCAAATCTCTAGCTACCTCTCTTAGGTTGGTGGGCCCAATCCTAAAGGTTGTAAAATTGATCAGTATCCTGTCTATACTTGCTAGCAAATGGTCTCTAAATGGATGGAAGAACCATTGAAAGTAAAAGCAAAACCCCATGATAAACTCATATTCCAACAGGGTGTATTGAAGGCTAAAAATAAGATGAATAGCAAGTATAGAAAAACAGAAAGCAGTCCAAACACCTATAATTCCAAATCAGGCATTTTCCTTCAGGCCTGTATCGTTTGATTTCCACCAGCCTTCTCTACACTGATAAAATAAATCAACACACATTTATTTTGTCCCAATGCTATGTTAGGCCTATGAAATGGATATACTAATGTGAAAAATTGAACTACAAGGAATTTACATTTCAAATAGGTAAACAAGTGCAAATACAAGTAGAGCAATATGCAAATTAACTTAAAGTACCGACTTCAACAATAAATCTTACAACTTTTAAAATCTTTTTAAAAAGCTTAATATTCAAAATACCCTTTTCATTTGTTTTATAAGACTTGACACTGAGTTCACAGGATTTTAATATTCTTTAATTCATAGAATTTAGGTAATATTTCTCCAAGTCTAGACCCACACGTTCTTAATGGAGTTTAAATCAGGTGAACTCCCAGGCCCCTACATCTTTTAAAACACTAAATAAGACTAGAACCGTTTTTTTATTGGACACACTCAAACAGACCATCTTTTCACAAAAGAGATGTAGTTAAAAAAAATCATTCTGTGGAACTGGGAAGGGAGGAAGCAATTCTACCAGTTTTGCTTATGGATAAATTATGTAAAATATGCCACATATATGATACATGTTCAGCTAGGAACATGATTCTTTTCCTAACAGATAAGGAACCAAAACAGCTACAGAAAATGTCTTTGGACCATGGTAACTACTGCCTTTCTGCTACTGTCATACTTGTCCTTCTACTCCCACTTAATTATTATTCCTATAAGAGGTACTTTTAAATATATTATTCCTATAAGAGGCACTTTTAAATAATCACCCTGTTCTTCTAAGGGGCTAACTTTGTTATTGTTTACTTATTATAAAAAAATTTGGATTAGTAGGGGAAATCTTTTATTACCTAAAGCAACAGATAATAAAAAGAAGGTATAAATTCAGGCTGGTTCAGAAAATTTTAAAATATTTTAATCATTTTGCTATTTAATTGGTTCAAATAAGAGTCCTGATATCTTTTTGTAATGGTATGAATGAAAAATGAAAAAAAAATCATATGTGAAATAGATAAATTTGCAAAATGAAGAAAAAAGAAGCAAAAATGAGCAGGTAAGTAAAATGGCTCCAGGAACAAAAGAAAATCATGGCACAGGAACAACCATAATACATTAAGACAAGGAAGTAGGAAATGGTTCATGTTGTCTATCCTTAGATGATTAAGAGTTCACCATAATCAAACCAGAATGTATTACTAAAAAAGTTTCAAATTTAATCTGCCAAAACTACAGTAGGCATTTAAACTTTTTTCCACATACGGCTGCTCACATATTCTCTTACTTACTTATGGTTTCTCACATATTCTGTCTCTCTTCACTTCAGTTTCTTAATTACAAAAGTAAAATGTTACCTAAATGAAGATGTGAAGCAATTTTGTAAAAATCAAAACCTAATAATGCACACAGACTTGCAGCAAGTCCAAAAACTTGATGTACAATGGGCCAAATGGAAAGAAACAGGAGATTTTTTTACAAATTTTTAAAAAAAATTGTACCACAGAAAATGGTCATAAAAATATGTAAAAACATAGAGAGAAAATGTTTTTATTCAGCTATAAAAGGTACTTAATATAATTCTCTGATATTGTATAAATTTATCAGATTTTTAAAAATTTGGATTTTGTAAAATACTACCTTGAACATACTAAAAGTCATATGGTTACGTTCTAGAATATATACATTTTTCAATTTTCAACAATCAGAACAAAAAAATTAAGACAAATTTATACCATAATCAAGAATATCCATTTACTTTCATGTAGGATAAGTGGAGTTTATTGATCAACTCAGTGTAGGTCTTATTAATAGCTACAGATTTTTATTTGTGAAACAAATTTAAAACTTATCTTTGCTGTGCGTAGTGTGAAATATTACAAAGTGAATTATTACTTATAAAAAAAAAAACACAGAACTCCACATAGACTACCCTTTTGGTTTTTAAGAATTCAGCTGGTCAGCCTACAACTGTCTTAAAATGTCTGTATTGGGTGTCACCGCTAAAATAAATGTGCAAAAATGGTTAATTGTGCAATAAAATTTAGAACCCTAGAAACAGAGTGCTTTGCACACTGTATACTATGAAATGTGTATGTCTGCAGATTACAAATCTTGGCTCACTTCAGTTCTTTTAGAAAACAGCTGAAACCAACTGAAAATTATAGGTCGTAGCAATTTTTTTTTACAGATCAAATGCAACAAAATGTTATTAACTCCTTCCAAATTAGGTCCAAAATTTCTACCAGAGATTGAAGCTGCAAAATGCTAATAATTATGTATCAGTCTTAAACAAGATAGAGCCAAACAAATATATTCAAGCCAAACTTCAGAGGTGCAAGTACTGTGATAATAAATTAGAAAACACTTTGTTCAATAATTTCAAAATAATCAAATACTATATATAAGTTCTTTTTCAAAGTTTCAGTTAATCTTATGATTTGTGTCTTCTTTGACTTAATGACATTGACTTTAAACTCAATATGAATTTTAACCATTTGGCTCCCTTGTGTAGCACAGAATAACTTGATCAGCTTCGAGAAAAAAACAATTTTAATTTTGCCAGAAAAATTTAAACTTAACATTTCAAAAATGTAATAAGAAATCTTTCATTGCTAAGATTTATCAAATCATTTAAAAATTTCAAAGTCAATCTGGTGCAACAATAATATTAACAAAATAAAGTCAAGTATAAATCACAAACTATTAGAGATTTCAGAAGATCGTGAATGTATCTTAGATTTCTATAAGAGCTGATATTGCTCCCCAAAATGAATAAATACATTTCCATCTATCAGGCACAAACCAATGTTTTCAAAATGGAAAAAACTTTTTACTTAATAAATTCATTAAGTAATAGACATATTTCCTGTCTTATCTCTCTCTCTTTAAAGGTTTAAAGAGAAATCAAATGGATGTCTAATTAGTGGGGGAAAAAAGTATAGCCTGTTTTGAGGGGAATGTTTGGGGGAGAGTGGGAGTAGAATGGTTTTTCTTTATGTCATTAAAAATACCTAAATTGTATGCAATTTTAAGCACTAAAATGGGTGATGCTAATTAAGTGTTGATTTGTAACTCAGTGTTCTAAAACTGAAATACTACCATGTTTTTATAGCTTTAAGTTGAAAACAAAAATAATTGTTTTAAAGTTTGTCTTGTTGAAAAATTTTTTTTCTGAACATTCCACATTCATATGTAATGATTAACATTCTCTGGTACTAAAAACTAGACTTTATAAAAGCTGGTCTTGTAATACTTAGTATTACCAGTGCATGTAAAAGATTTCATTCAGTAGTGGCTTCAGTTTCAGCTGGACCCCTAATTAGTCTTCTAATTCCTCTTTTTCCTGCAGGACCTTTTGGTTTAGCAAAACTTTGCTTATGTGCATGTTGCTTTGGATGTACTTCTTCATAAAGGAAGTCTGCAGTTAGTTCATCTCCATTTTCTATTTCAATCTATAAAGTAAAAGAGGGTTAGTAATACTGAAAAATTAGAATCAAACAGCATTTAAACTTGAAATCTACATGACTATCAGTATACCTATCATGTTAGTTTTCTGAAATTAATTTTTGTAATAGAAAAACACAAAATTATGCACATTCCAAAAACAAAACCAAAGCCAAAAACTAGTTAATAGTAGCTGATTGTGTATAAATAAGCTTTCCATTTGGAAAATGGTTTTATACTTTTTTAATACTTTTAATACTATACAAAAATTAGCTTATAGGTTGGAAAATTAGGATTTTTAAAGTCAGGCAGTCAATAAGCATTTATCAAGTGTTTAGTATATGCCTGGCAATGTGCTACGTGCTGGAGGTAAAACAGAGTAAATGAGATGTAGTCTCAGAAGACAGGCACTAGCAGTTGGAGAGACTGTGAAAGGCTTTCTGAAGAAGGTAAAATTTGAGCTCAGTCTTGAAGGAAGCCAGTTAAGAAAAGAGGCAGAGGGAAGGAGAAAAAGTATTCCAGAAATGAAGGACAGCCAGTGCTAAGGTACAGAGAAAGGAGATGGTCATGTTCCAAGAACAAAAAGTAGACTAGTGTAGCTGGATCATAGTACGTGGAAGAGAGTAAAGTACAAATAGAATGGAAATGTAGGAATGGGACAGGTTATGAATAGCTTTAAATGCCAAACATAGGATTTCAGGATCCTGAAAGTAACAGGGAGCCACTGAGATTTATTGAGGTCAAACCTACATTTTAGAAAAATCACTTTGGCAGCTGGGTAGAGGAGGGACTGGAGTAGGCTGAGGCAGGGAGAACCAGAAGGCTAGCTAGGCACGAAGTGACTGTGACCAGGGTCCATACCATTGTGGCTGCTGTGTGTGTAGGGAGATGTATATGGAAGATACTGTGAAGGGGAAAATGATCTCACAACAGATCATAACTGATGGAATGAGTACAAATTAAAGAGTCACTGACATTGAGAGCCTGAGTGACTGGGAATATGGGGATACCTCAAAAAGGGAGGTTTGTGAAGACAAAGGATGTGAGGGGAAAATGAGTTCTGTTTCACACAAGTAGAGATTTGGATGTCTATGTGATTACCCAGTTTTTTCTTTTTTCTTTTTTTTAAAATTTTTAAAAATTTTAAAAATTTATTTCAACATTTACTTCCACAAGATTTTGAGTTCCAAATTTTCACCCCATCTCGCCCCTCCCCCACCCCAAGATGGCATGCATTCTGAATATCCCTTCCCCTAGTCTGCCCTCCCTTCTATCTCTCCCCCCCCTTCTCTTATCCCCTTCCCTTTCTATTTTCCTGTAGGGCAGTATAGATTTCTGCACCCCATTCCCTGTATTTCTTATTTCCTAGTTGCATGTGAAAACATTTTTTTTTAAACATGTGTTTTTTAAAACTTTGGATTCCAAATTTTCTTCCTTCCTCCCTCCCCACCCACCTTCATTGAAAAGGCAAGCAACTCAATTATAGGTTATACATGTGCAGTTATACAAAACACTTCCATAGTAGTCATGTTGTGAAAAACTAACTCTATTTCCCTTAATCCTAAGGGAATTTATTTATTTTCTTCTTTCTTTTGACCCTGTCCCTCCTCAGAAGTGTTTGCTTCTGATTACCCCCTTTCCCAATCTGCCCACCTCTCTATCATTCCCCTGCTCTCTTGTCCCTTCTTCCCCTGTTTTCCTGTAGGATAAAACAGATTTCCATACCTAATTGAGTGTGTATGTTATTCCCTCCTTAAACCAAATCCTATAAGAATAAGATTCACTCATTCCCTCTCACCTTCCCCCGTTTCCCCTCCTCTGTAAGAGTCTTTTGTTTTTTTTTGTGAGATAATTTACCCTGTTCCACCTCTCCCTTTCTTCTTCTTCCAGTATAATCCTCTCTCACCCCTCAATTTTATTCTCCAGATATGACCCCTTCATCTTCAACTCAGCCTGTGCCCTCTATCTATCTATATACACATACATATAATTTTTTCCCTCCAACTACCCTAATACTGACAAAGGTCTCGCAAGTTACAAATACCATCTTTCCATGCAGGAATGTAAATAATTCAACCTTAATACATCTCTTATGATTTCTCTTTCCTGTTTACCTCTTCATGTTCCACTTTAGTCTTGTATTTGAAAGTCAAATTTTCTATTCAGCTCTGGTCTTTTCATCAAGAATGCTTGAAAGTCCTCTATTTCACTGAATGACCATTTTTTCCCCTGAAGGATTATACTCAGTTTTGCTGGGTAGGTGATTCTTGGTTGTAGTGATTACCCAGTTTGATATGGCAAAAAGGCAGTTGGTAATGTAGGGCTAAACTCCAGAATAATTGATCTGTTATATTGGATATATAGATCTGAGATTCATCTGCACAGAAACTAAACCAATGGGAGCTAATGAGATCACCAGGAAAGACAGTATAAAGGGAAAAGAGGACCCAAGTACAGAGGTTAAGAACTGGAAGAAGTGGCATAAGGTGATCAAATAGTGTCCAATTCTTGCATTTGGCTTCACACAGGAAATAGCACTTAAAGTGAACTCTGAAGGGTTTTTAAGAGGAAGTTCATTACAGGCATGAGAGGACAACCTATGTAAAGGTGCAGAAATTAGGAGGGTATTGTAAGAATCCAGGTGAGAGGTGATTAAGGCCTGAACTAGGATGCTAACTCTGAGTGGAGAGAAGGGGAAAGATACGAGATGTTGTGAAATCAAAAAACAAGATTTAAATAAATGAATATATGGGGTAAGGAAGAATTGACTGAAATTGTGAAGATGACTGAAGTTATGAACCTCAGCTACTAGAAATTTGGTGGTATTCATAAGAGAAATAGTTTAGTTTAGAATACAGGTGGGTTTTGGAGAAAAATAATGAGTTATGTTGTGGACATGCTGAGTTTGAAATGCTTGTGAGACATCCAGTTGGAAATGTTCAATAAGCACTTGGTAATAGCACTGGAGTACAGGTAAAAGCCTAGGGCTGGACATATCTGGGAGTCCTCTGCCATAGCAGTAACCTTATTCTTGTGAGCAGATGAGGTCACCAACAGATTATATAGTAAGAGGGCTGAGGGTAGAGCCTTGTTGTATATTCAACAGGAGGTGGGATTATGATGATGATGACGACGATCCAGCAAGGAGTCTGAGGAGTAGTCGGACACGTAGGAGGACATCCCACAGAGCAGTGTCATAAAAGCCTGAGCAGAGTATCCAGGAATTATCCAGGAAGACAGGGTGATCAACAGTGTCAAATGTGGTAGAGATTTAAAGAAAGATTAGGAGAAAACTACAATGGATTTAGGAATTAAGAAACAACTTTGAAGGGAGCAGTTTCAGTTGAGTGATAAGATCAAAAGCAAATTAGCAAGAGATTGATAAATGAGAAGAAAAGTAGAAGCAATACCTGTAGATGGTTTTCTCTAGGAGCTTAGCTATAGAAAGATAAAATAGATAGAAAGATAGCATGAAAGGATGATAAGGTAAGATTTTTATTTTTTAAAAAAAGGGTTTTTATTAAACAGGGAGATTTGAGTATGTTTGTAAGCAGTAGGGTATTTAAGAAACTGCCTTTTTTTTACACCTTAGCAGAGTTGGGAGTGTTACGGTCACTTTACTTAAAATTTCTGCTAAATTTTGCCATTCCAAAAGTAATTTTGGGAGTCTTGAGTTCCCTACTAATACTGCTAGAGTCATCAAGTCAACTATCTTTTTTTTTTTAAGTGCCTACAATGTGCACCCTAGGTGGGCCACCAATTTGCTTCTGTGTCACTGTGTATCAAATGTTTTCCCCAGGTAACCTGTAGTACTGACAGTAGAGATCCTTGGGGTCTATGAGGAACTATAAGAAATAGGTCATTTCTCAAATCAAGCAAATCTTGAAGAACTTTACAAATTATTATAAGCTGAAATTTGAAGAAAACAGAAGACAGCACAGAATGTGAAATCTCTGGAAAAAATAAGCATGCCTACCTTTCTAATTACATTTATCTGCAGTTTTCTTGCTACAATTTCTAGCAGAGGACTCTTGCAGCTAGAATAAAGCATCCGTTCTCTTATACTGCATGTATACCCAGGCATTGAATAAATAAAAACTGTAAGATAAAATAATTATATGAAAACCTAACTATGATATCAAAAGTAAAACAAAATAACAAAGCTCAGTGAACAAGAAAATAGTAAGGATACTTTACTGAAACATGACTAAGCAGATAAATTCTAAGGTAAATTGCAAGAGAAGAGATATAGCAAATATACCTATAGACTCCAAATAGTCTCCTTCATGGGAATGTTTATATAGAAAGAAATGATAACGTGCTGAATCCTTTGGAATCCTTTTTGGCAAGTCTCTTAGCTCTGTATTTGTTGTGTTGGCCAAAATTATAACTTCATTTTTTATATCTATTTCCTGTCAATAAGAGACAGCATATACTTGTTAAACACATAAACAGAGCTTCAGTCCAAAAACTTATTTATACATTTTACAAATAAAATTTAAACAAGCTTCTACGCGGTACTAGGTATGCTATAACAGATAGTGCTAAACTATGGGCAAATTATTTAACTTCTCTAAGCCTCAGATGCCTCATCTCTAAAATGGAAATACAGCTTTTGTAGTACTACCTCACAGAGTTGTCATGATGTTTAAGAGAATTAATGTATGTGAAGCACCATTTAATTGTCAGTTTTTTATTACTGAAAGGGTAATAGCTTCAAAATAAACTTTTTTTTATATTTAACTTAATTGATTTTATTTAGAAATAAATGGTACAATTTCTCTCACCAACTGTACATAGTTGAGCTGTCTGTTATTCAATTTTTCCAAAGCTTGAAGAGCTTCTCCAGCAATGGGAAATGCTACTCCTTGTAGTGTTTGATGCTTAGTGTCCACACCAACATCAGTTTGGACCTGAAAGGTGATATAATGATCCAGATTACAAATGAAATTTCTAGCATCATGTATTCAAATTGTATAGATGTTAAAGAAATCTAACTTACATTAAGTTAAATACTACTGTCTTTTTCTCTACAACACATGGGCCTTCAAAATTAATCCTATAAGCCTACAGAATTAAATTCACCTTTATATTTTTGTTGTAAATCCTACTACTTTGTCATCATGCAAAATAAAAGACATCTTCATGAAAAGTAAATGAGGGCAAAGGATCTGGTTTTTCAAGCCAGATTTCAACATAACCAGAACTAGAAAATCAAACTACTTAAGCACTTGATGCATTACTACTGTCTTCGTTAGAGTAAAAGGACTAACAACTTAAAGAGTTTCAACAATATAACATTACATATAACACTAAATATAAAGCTTCACTTTGTTCTGGCAGACACAAAATGTAGTACAAACACCATGCACTCAAGGGAATACAACACAGTATACAAATACCCACAATAGCTGAACAGTTATCACTAGTGTGGAAGTTCTAAACTTAGTGTTTTCATTTCTAATAAAAAGAAATGAGTTCAGGTATTTTAAGAAAAAAATTTAGCCATACGGGCCCATTTAACATTTTACATTTTGATAAGTGAATCAAAACTATATACAACTAACAAGATTCTCATTTGTATGAAAAAACAAAACAAATGAAAATTTTAATTTAAGAAATGTAAATTCTACATGATATGAATATATTATATAATATGCAAGTGTATACTTTGGTACATGTTGGGTTCTGATTGCAAAAAACAAAACACTATCACACATGAACAAGTCAGCACAATGTGAGAAACAGCTGTACAAAGAACTACAGTTTCATATAAACATAAATCATTGACACTAGGGATAAATAGCATGAATCAACTACTTTTCTAGATTGATTTCTCTAGTTATTATTCTATCAATAGACTAAATAATGAGAATGGCAGTTCAATTAATGGATCTTTTATGTAAAAGTCTCAGAAGGTATCCATTAGCCTATTAATCACAATTGCTAATGCAACTGGTAAAAAAGTCGATTATCAAAAATTTTTATCTTTTAGCAGTTTCCCAAAATATCATTTACAGAGCCTATATAAATTGTATTTTATTGCCATTATATAGTCATTACTATTAATTGAAATTCTTAAAATGAAGTACTAAGTACCTATTATGTGCCAGATACTGTGCTAGAGATAACTAATGCAATGAATAAAACAATCCCTATTCATAAGGAGCTTACATTCTAAAAGAAGAAACAAGAATACATATACAAAAATATACATATGTATTACTCATGTCACACAAACACACACACACACACACAGAGAATAAGTAAATTCCAACCATTTTTTTGGTTCTCAAAGAAAAATGTTAAAAACAAATGACAAAAGTAGTTTATGAACATCACATGTTAAATCAAGATTTCATAATCATCTTCAACCTTCTTCTCAAGTAATGCCCAATGAATGACAAATATAATTATGAAAACAAAGCACAGTAAGTATATTAGACAACAAGCTACTCCATTTTTCTTGTTAGGGATATCAAATCTATCAACTTCCACTGACAAGAAAACAAAATTTCCAAACATTAAAACCTTCAAAGTGGCTATCATACCTCATTAATTTTAATCTGCCGTAATTCTTCCTCAGCTGCAGTCAGTGGGGCTGGAGAGGACTGAGATATCAGATATTTTCTATATCCACTCAGTGAAACATCTTCCTGCAAACAGAAATCAGGTGCCAATACTACTTAAAAAATAAAATTTGTTCTAAAATATTTTATGACACAAAGAAAATCTACCTCAAAGTTACCCTAGAAGATATAAATATTCAATTTAGCTTTATTGTAAATTTTATAGACAACAGTAGAATGAGAAGCCTGGACTGAGTGACTTCTAAATTTCCTTCCATTTCTAATGAAAAGAGTCTATCTATGAGAATAATTTCAAGGATAGCTTTATTCTGTTAATAATTAAAATTACATCTTTTTGGCCCCCTTTTCTGTCACCCTATATGCAAGTGTTGCCAGTGAGCCCATTTTTACATTTTACATTTTGATAATTTCATTTGCCTGTTCATTTGGGCTGTTACAGCCAATCTAATTTAATTAAAAAAAAAAAAAGTAAATCATCTGCTATTTTCAGACTATGCTTGGATGAAGATAAAAAGTTTAGATAAGAAACATCCTTGACCTCATGGAAATTATGTAGAAAGTAAGTATAAGACACATTTACAAATAACCAACTATAATAGAAAATAATAAATAATTGCATTAAAATATCGTGCAAAGGAGTTTCCACTTGATATGAGAGGAAATAGGGAATTGTGGGGTTCAGAGCAGAATCTGAGTGACATGATAAGAGCTATGCATAAGGAAGATTAATCTAACAGCACTGTGATATACTGGAAGGGACTGAAAATAGGTTAGACGGTATTATGTCATCAGGAAGATGGAAGAATAGTTGTTTTCCATATACAACTCAACAACCTCAAAAGAAAGAAAATGCACTAGATGAAGAGTAATTAAAGCTAAATCCATAAAATAAAGTAGAAACACCACACAAAGTAAAAGTCTTATGAAATTAATTTGGGTAGCTAAAATATTTCAGAGCTCCTACTTTTTATACCCCCAGCCTGCCAGGTACAGCAAGCTCAAACAACCTATAAGCCTTGTGTTTGAGGGTCAAGGTGTAGAAAGTTCCTACCTAGTTCTACCATGACAGTAACTCATTCTGAATCCCACCTACCACCCAACAGACACTGATTCTGCCCAGACACAGGAAGGAAAGGTACACGTAAGGTGGGAGAGGACAGAGGGGAAGAAGAATACAGAGAAATGAGAAAGGGTGTCAAAGATGGTAGCAGAGAGGACGCAAAAGGAAGGGGGATTCTCTGCCCAACGGAAAAAGGATTAGAAACCCAGCTAAGGTCAGTCCTCTATGATCATGGAGTTTACTGCAAATAGGGACCTATCCAGGACGCCACATTCCTCCAAACCAATGAAGCTGAGGATGCTCAATTTCAGGGATCTATGGCAGCAGTAGAAGGGAGAAGATGCCTCAAAGTAAAAAGAGAAGCCAGAAACAAATAAGCTCCTGAGAATAAAAGAAAAAGGCTGAAAACAATAAAAGGTACAAGAATAAGCATAATTCCCAGGCAGAGACCAATAGTCAAATTCATATAAGAAAAAATAAGTAAAACTTCAAAAAGGTCATAATATATTAAGCAAACAAAAAAAGAAAAGCTCAAACTACAACTCAAAATAACCTATCCTACAAAGCAGAGCCTAATCAATAATAAAATGGTAGAACTTCAGCAAAAGAGGCATGAGGCAATCCCCTTGAGGGAGGAAAGGATAAAAGCAATGGAGGGACAAATTGGGATTGGTAAACAAAGGTGTGCTATTAAAGAATGTTCACATGGGAGGTGGAGGGGAAAGTAGTATGTCTATAATAGATCTATGATAAGAGCCTTATATTCAGTTTCATGGAGTGGGGTTGGGAAGCTTAGGTGGGGTGGTGGATGGGAATAGTAGAAAACCACCATCACATAGCAGATCTGCTGGGGACAAGATGAATGGGTCCCTGGGAGCAAGCTGCACCCAGAGCAATAGAAACATAAAACCAGAAATGGTAATTTGGCCATTGGAGTCATGACTGTTCATGGTTAAGGACTTGAGAAAAAAAAAATGATTCCCACTATACAATACTTCAGAAACTAATATTTCTAACTCAAATCCATATCTAAGCTCAGAAAAAAGCACTAACACAAAACAAAATTTAAAAATTCACAAAAGGAAAGGAGAATGTGGGTGAGATATAAAAATGGAGTAACAAACAAATAGGACAAAAGAGGGAACTCAAAGTTGTTATTCCAGAAAAGCTACTTCCATTAGGTTTATAAAAGAACAAGCAAGTCCAGGAGTGAGAGAATAGCTTGGAAAAAAAGATGTTAAAACCTTACACTCCCTGGAAAATATAATGAAGCAAACAAGATTCAATGACCCTATGAAGAAATATTAAAAACAGGTTTGGACTAACATTTCACACAACATAACATAATAAGCTCCAAATGGATATGTGAGATAAATATAAAATGTCTTAACATAAACAATTTTGGGAAACGGTGAAGGAGAGAGACCTTTTACATATATGTGTAGGTATATGAAAGAGAAATCTTTCACACACGTACATGCACACACATACACACATATGCATATGTTTGTGTGTGTGTGTGTATATATATATATACACATACACACATATATATACAAATATGTCTTCTTGATGAAACAAAATATTTTAGGAGATAAAATGGGAAATTTTGATTACATAAAATTGAAGAAGTTTTACATAAAATAAATGAATTTAGAAGGGAAGAAAGGAAACTTGTTAACTGGGGAAAAGTTCTTGTAGCAAGTTTTTCTCATAATGGCCTGAAAGAAAAGATAATTAGGGAATCAATACTAATAAATAAAAACAAGGGCTGTTCTCTAACATTTAAATGGTCAAAGACATGAACAGGGAATTCTCAAAATAAGAAAGGAAAGCTACTAAAAAAACATGAAAAAATGTTCCAAATCATCAATAATAAGATAAATTAAAACTAAAACAAAAATTCTAAAGTTCTACTTCATACCCATCACTTTGGCAAAAAATGAAAAAAAACAGAAAATTAAAATTGGTGAAGGAGCTATGGAAAAACAGGCACACTAATGAACTACTGGGAGAGTTGTCCTATCATTCTGGAAAATAGTTTTGCACTTTAATTAACACCACTAATCTGTGGATACTCTTTGACCCAGCAATGTCATTCCTAAGCTTATATCCCACCAAAGAGATCAAAGAGGAAAAGAACCTACATGTGCAAAAATATTCATAGCAGCACTTTTTGTAGTAGCAGAAAACTGGAAACAAAGCAGGTGCGTAACAACTGGGAAACAGCCAAATAAATTATGGTATATAAATGTAATGGAACATCATTGCACAATAAGAAATGACAAAAGAGATAGTTTCAGTAAAAGCCAGCCACTATGAACTGATAAAGAACCAGGAAAATGATTTACACAATAACAATGTTGTAAAGGAAGACAACTGTGAAAGACTTCAGAACTATGATAAAAACAGTGGCTAATTATAACTCCAGAAGACAATGACAACTCATTTTTCTCCTCTTAGCAGAGAATGACTTGAGGTACAGAATCAGACATATATTCTCAGAATCATACGATGTATGGATTTGTTTTTTGTGACAATATTATTTGTTACAAGAGCTGGCTTTTTTTTTTTTTGAGGGGGAAGATATAAGGTGGAAATGGAAGGCAGTGAAAGTTATATTAAAAGAGGAAAAAAGAAAACATAAAAATAAACAGAGGACAACAGAAGTTTATTTTTATTTTTTTTATTTTTTTGTAGGGGATACTAACAAATAGGGTGGAATTGCTATGTTAAATACATAGTGAGGGAAAAACATACCTAACAAATTTTCACAGTTTCATCCACAATTCCATCCTTTGTATAGTGAAATGTCATAGTTGTGGATATTTACTAAGTTCATAATAAAAAAGAAAATTTAAAATAAAGAAAAAAAGATAAAAATCCAATAATCTGATGTATATAAGAAACACAGCTTAAAAAAAAAATTGACATCCAGAGAGGCCAAGACAAAATTTACCTCTTTAATAGGTGATTTAATAAAACAAAAAACAAATGAGATCTTCAATTGTTTTTGTAGGAGCACAGCACAGTGATATCACTCAATCAGAAATCTACAACCAGAAGGAACCTTAGAAAACATCTATTGCCATCCCCTCAAATGCGCAAACTAAGGCATAGTTAAATGAGTTGGTTAAAATCACACAGGTAGTGAGTATTAGAGGAGGGATTTAAATATCAGAGCAAAACTACAAAGAAACTATATTATGCTTAAAGGTATCAAAAAACGAATCAGCATAAATATTAAAGATAAATATACCAAATAGAATAAGAACCAAATTTGTAAATGAAAAGTTAACCATCAGAAAGTTTAATATTCTTCTCTCAGAGCTAAACAAATTTAACAAAGATAAACAAAAAGGAAAATATAGAACTAAAGTGTGTTAAAGCTATATCTGATAGATTTGTGGCATCTTCTGAACGGAAACATTAAAGAATACATATTACTTTAACATAATCTGGTACCTTTACAAACATAAACCATGTACTGAAGCACAGAGAAATTATAAACAAATACAAAAAAAGCAGAAATAAAAAATACACCCATTACAGACC
Organism: Vombatus ursinus; assembly: GCF_900497805.2. NCBI lineage: Eukaryota > Metazoa > Chordata > Mammalia > Diprotodontia > Vombatidae > Vombatus > Vombatus ursinus. The sequence continues at coordinate 1,413,067 of NW_020953728.1, forward strand.
AATATAAAAAAAAAAATAATCAACAGACAGAACAGATTAGAAATGATGGCTTAAGTCAACTCCAAAAGCCCAGGTAGATAGGAACAAGGGTGAAGCACTGAAGGTAGGAAAGAAACAAGAGGTCTGAGATACTGCACAGGGAGAATAATCAGGATTTTATAACTCTTTAGATATGGAAAAGTGGGGAGAAAGAACTAAAGATAAAAAAGTTTTAAATTTACATAAGATTTACATTTAACAATTATTTATTAAATGCCTATTCTGTGTCCAGCACTGGGCAAGAGCTTTACAAATATTATCTGATTTAATTCACAACCCTGGAAAGTAGGTGTTGTTATTATTATTATCCCTATTTTACAGATGAAGAAACTAAGGCTGACAGAGAGTAAGTGACTTGTCTGGGATCACAGAGCTGTGTTTGATGTCAAATCTGAACTAAGGACTTTCAGATTCCAAGCCCAGGACTCTACCCGTTACATCCCATAGCTGCCAGTTTTAAAATCTGGACAAATGGTGATTATACTGACAGTTTTCCAAAGGATGTTTTAGAGGAAAGAGAACTTTTAGATGTGTTAAGTTCTAGTTGCCTGTGGAATATTCACATGCAGATACACAATAGGCCATTGAAAATGTAGGTCTGGAATTTGAGAGAGGAGTCTAAAGACAAAGATTGCGAGTGACCTGCAGAGCTAAGATTGTCAAGAGTGTAGAAAGGAAAGAAAAGAACTTTGTGCAACACATTCACTTTAATGAATCAGAAAGAAAAGCCAGTGAAGAAGCCATAAAAAAGAAACAGAACAGTGTTGTTTTTCTGAAACAAAGAATACCCAGAGTATAAAGTAGGGAGGAAACAGAGGGAATAATGAACATTAGCAAAAGCTGAAGAGAGATTAAGAAGGCTGAAAAAGAGGTTATTAGAAACTGCAAGTTGCCTTTGAGAAAGTAATTTCAGTAGAGTGATAGAGATAAAAGCCAGATTACAAAAGAATAAAAAAAGAGTTGATGGTAAGAAAGTGGAGACATCAAATGACTTACAGGATTAGATTCCAAGTCAACCATGTATTTTCTACACTAGATCATGTTGCTTCCTGAAATTCACTGAGTTCTGAAATATAGAGAATGTAAAAAAATTCCAAAACACTTCCTCTCTACCACACATGTTGTTTCTTCTTTAAGCTGCCATGAACATTTCTTAAAACTTTGCATTACTAATAAGAGATATGCAAATTAAAATAACTGAGGTTCTACCTTATACCCATCAGACTTGCAAAAATGATAAAATGGGAATATGGTAATTTATAAAACTATATAACTATATATCTATAAAACTATATAACTGAAAACTCTGAGACTTAAGAACTATGATCAACCATGATTTCAGAAGACTAATGAAATATATTTTCTCCCTTTTAGTGAAGAGGTGATGGACTAAAGGTGCTGGATGAGATATATGTTTTCAGACATATCCAACATGTTGACTTTCTTTGCTTGACTAGTTATCTGTTACATGGAAAGGCTTGGGGCAGGGATAGGGAACCAGTGGCCGTGAGGTTACATGTGGTCTTCTAGGTCCTTGGGTGCAGCCTTTTTACTGAGTCCAAGTTTTATGGAACAAATCCTTTTATTAAGGGGATTTGTTCTGTGAAGTTTGGATTCAGTCAAAGGGCTGGACTTGAGGGCCACGTGTGGCCCGAGGCCCCATGTTCCCCACCTCTGGTTTGGGTGTGGTGGAGGGGGGAATGTTAAGGGAGAGGGAAAAGGATAAGGATAAAAAAAAGTAACAATAAAACATTTAAAAAAACAGAAGGGAGCAGAGGGAAGTTGCGAATTAGACACAATCAGGGAAAGCTTTGTAATTCATGTTAAATTTAATATACATTTTAAAAAAGTCCTCTTTTCTGTCCTTTGTATAGTGAAATTCTTGTTTGTTGATGTTAAAATTCATAGTAATTTTATTTTAAAGTCTTTGTGACAGTGGAAATTCTCCATTCTTAGTTTTATTGGCTAAAAAAAAAATAGCTTAGCTTCTAAAACAAAACTGTAAGTGATAAAGACCACTTTTTTTACCTTTCAGCATTTTACACTTACTGTAGCTTTCTAGCAGTCCCTCATCTACAAAGCAACAAAAGGAGAAAATTTCAACAGATCCTAAAAGAATAATTCAACTGTTCTAGTTTTACCTGACTTTAAATAAGCAAGCAGGCACCTACATGTTAGAAACAAATTTTGTAAATCTAAAATAGATATAAACTAAAACATTCATTTTCTCTTTATTCAAATTGTAATATAATTTCAAACAGTTTATCACGAAAGGAAATACCATATTTTTTTAAAAGTCCTATTTTATGTTCATGACCTCATTTTAGAATCCAGTGAAGAGCTAAGATTTATGAATCTAGATTCATGTAATTACTTACTATAACCTAAGAATATGTCTGTAATTCTTTAAAATTACAAAAGACCACATTCAATTTAAAATAAATTTTGTACCTTCATTGTCCCAAATAATTCATCTTTAATATGACCACCTCCAAACTCCTTTTTCAAAGTTGCTCTGGTTGCTGCATATAACATTTTTTGACGAACCTGTTAAGGTTTTATGAGAATTTATTAGGAATTCTATAGATGACATCAAATTACAAATGGAAATACTCTCTGAAATTACTAAAACCCTTAATCATAATTATTTCAATTTTCAACAGAAATAATTTTTAAAGTGATAATTACATAAAATATATAATTCTAAGTATAATAAAATTCTCAATCTATATGTAATTCTCTCAATTTATGAACTAAGATGATAAATTCAAAATGAAAAAACTATTTTAAGGGGTAAGGGCAGATGGTTGAAATAGCATTCATCTTTCACTTTAAAAAAGAGCATACATTATCTTAAACAAACAAAAACCCCTATTATAGTCTACCCTATACTACTAAGCTTAACCACCTGCCAGGAGGTAGAAACAACTTCATAAATTGGCAACATTAAATCAAATCTAATTTTCTTTTCTGACTTTGATGCTGGGGATTTAAAGAATAATGACCCTTTGAAAAAGGTATTTGTCTGGATCAAAGGGAAAAATCCCCAACAATCCTCCTGTCCTCCTTATGAAAGAATGGGTCTAAAAAAATTTGCATTTCATAGTGATTTTACTTTATATTCTATTTAGGTAATCAAGAAATCAGTTTTTTCAAAGATAAATCTAACACCAGCAAAAAGTATATTTACCTTATATTCAATCTTTGCAACTACTACATTTAAATGTTCTTTATATTATCAAAATGTTAAAAGCATTTTTCTGTTTTATAACAGGTCCTATGAATTTATTCCTAATCCCCACACACTTTAAGATTTTGAATGAATAGTCATACTGATTTCAAGGGCTGGATTGTTTCTAATTACAATATGCCTAAATCAGCACTATGAGAGTCAAAAGTTTTTATTTCTCTCTTTTTCCCCTTACAGGTATTAGTATTTCTTTCCAGCTTTTCTTAATGTAGGGTAAAGCACTAAATATCTAGGAGATAGTTCTTTTCAGTATTAATAAAAATCACTTACGTGAGAATAGTCTGGAGACCATGCAATGAAGATCCACTCATATCCTTGTGCATTCTGAGAATCTAATCTGTATAATATGTAGCATGGTTGTTTCTCTTCTAGTAGTGGTAAAACAAAAGAATCATAGTCTTTATCCCATGTCTCTGCAGGCTGACTATAAGATCCAACCACAAGTTGCTCTGTGAAGAAAAATAAATGCATTCACTGACTCTGAAGTTCTAAGTAACAGGAAGAGTTGTATTGCAAATTTACTAATATAAGCTTATAAGATCTTATATTCAACTCTATATACTGAAAAATAGGAGAAAAAGAAAAATGTAGATATTCTAATTAGAAATATGTTATCAATTAAAAGTACATTTCCTGAAATTACCTTTTATGGAGTCACACAATAAGAAGGAAAGTCAAGATGTTATTTTATAAATTAAAACACTCTTTACCATTCATCTTGGACACATGACCAATAATTTCACAAGTGATGAAGAAAAGGTAAAGATGGAACATCATAAAACATTGTTTTAGTCTTTAATCAAACATGCATTTTTTATATGAAAAGAATTATCTTCACTAATACAGTTCATTAAAAAACATAAAACTGCAAATATTCTTAGTTTAAATTCCTAAATGGGAAAAATCATGATCATTTAACACAATGATGACTAAAATATACTTCTAAACTGACAATACTTTTCTAAATGAAATTAATTTTAAAAATTCAAAAATCTTGTGCTGTACAAAGTTCATAAAATAATTAAATAGTTTAAACAAAGTTTAAGAAACTGGGGCTAATAAAACTTGTGTTAACAATTAGTTTCTCATTAATTTAGAATCTAGGGAGGACCAAGGATCCTATTTATAATACTAGGTAATAATTTTTTTTTTACAAGCCCCAGGGAGATTGACAAAGAATATGTACAAATAATCCTCTGACTAGTCACACAGAACACAAATAAGATGTATATGCATTAAAAATAATTTTTTGTCAAAAATGTTAAAAAAAAAAGTACCCTGAAAAATAAAAATCTAGTGGTACTGAACTAGCACTCAAGAGTATCTGATAACTTCCCCAGTCACTAAGTTATTTTAATTAAACTACTCAATACCTCAAATTTCATGTAATTACTCAGTAATTGGGAAGATCTTTCTACCTTACTCTAATCAGCATGTTTTACTTTTAAAGTTTCTGGAAAAAATGAGCTGCACAAAAAAGGTAGTACGACAGCAGAATCAATTACTTAAATAAAGTGTTCTAATAAAGGGAAACAGTAATAATTAGAATGCCAAATAGTAAATTATGCAAATAAAACTTTTATTTTCTTTTGGTTTCGGATACATCAGTTTTTTCCGAAATAATTATCTTTCTAATTAAGCTTTCCTTGAGCCAGAGTTGAGCGGAAAGATAGCCTCAAAAGCTTGGAAAACCTGAGTTTAAGTCTCATCTCTGACACACACTAGGCAATTTATGTAGCCTTTCAATGTTCGAGACAACTCTAAGACTATTAATTTGCAGAGAAGGTGCCAACCTGCACTGATTGAGTTTCTTCACCAGAAGGTTCTCTATCATAATGAAAACACAAGTCTAATTGCTATCTCTATTCCCAGTTTCAAAATTAACTTACAGTTACTACCCACAAAACAGATAATGCAGGGAAAGGCAGCCAAGATTATTTTAAGGGGAATGAGAGGCTATTGCTGAATCAAAAATTAAGACAGTTCACAATGTAATTAAATCAGATTTAGATAATTAAAAGCAGAATTCAATAGTTTACAACTATTTCATGATTCCTAGCCAGCAACAGAATTTAAAGATGGGATCTGAATTCTGAGAGAAGTCTGGGGTCATTAAAAAAGCTCTGTCATTTCCTGAAGGTAATCTAGCCCACTTTTCTCCTCCTGTTTAATTCTGGGCCTCATTGTCCATTTACATTAGCTGTTCCAGACATGTATGTATACACACGGATGGGCTGACTTATCTATAAGTTGTCCAATCTACTGCATGCCATACTCTTGGCAACAGATGTTCTTCATCCACTTAGCTTTTCCTACGTAAGGCAACATGAGTTATTATATGGATCTCATCCAGGAAGTTATATAATATTCCAAGGCTTGATGCAAACAGTACACATCATAAGTGGACAAGATCACAGAGATTTCACCATTCACAGAAAACCCTCTAACTTGGAATCTGTCCCAGGTCTCTTCTATCACAGTTAAGTATATGTCTACTTGTTTCATACCTTATCTGATGTTTATAACGAATGTATGGGGTGTTCAGGGAAGATTAGCACCTTTGGTGTGAGCGCTTCCTGAGCCAACTCCAGGAATGTTCATTCACCTTTGGTGTCCACCTGTCACTCTACTCTCACCTGTGGCTCCAAGAAGTTGTAGCATGTGCACTGGACACACCCTA
>NW_020953728.1:1419045-1530167 GCF_900497805.2 Vombatus ursinus
GTAGAATGGGCAGATGAGAGCACTCTGTTCCAATGGCCATTAAGACAGCGGAAGGAGGCATTTGTAGAACACTTAAAGTTTGGTCACACAACAAAGATGCCAAGGTCATCCATCAATTATATTCCAGGCCATTGCCAGTCATCTTGACTTTTATCTTGCCACTGGACTTCAATGCCTCTGACAGAGAGAGGCTGACAACTTTGTGCAACTCTGCCTCACTTAAATCCGATTCATGCATGAGTCAAGACATCACTCTGGATATCATTGGTCCTCTTCAAAATGAAGGATGAACAATGATGTTTATAATCAGTCTACTCCTGGTGTTGAACAAGATTTATCTCTGTTATATCCTTCAACGGATCCTGAATTATTTTAATACATGCAAAGGAAACATCTTGTAGTATGAGAGCAGAGGGCATTTAAAGATTAAAAAATATATGAACAAACAGAAGAAGCATGGAAAAGATCTGAAAATGTTTTCATGATACACTAAATGCAACAGAGCCATAACATTTAGACATTAGGTAGAAAGGACACAGAGGAAAACAAAGATGCTGGATCAGACCAAGTGTATATAGAGGAAATCTGTGCCAGGACCACTACATTGTAGAGCCCTGAGGGATAGATTCACAAGATATCTGAAGGAAAGAAAGATGCCAAAGGGAGGGTGGGTAGGGAAAGAACTTGGCAACCAAGAGAAAAAAAACTAACAACCAATATGCTGTGTTTCTCACATGTAAAACTTTTATGAGAACCATTATCATGTATGTCAAGGGAATTTCCAATTAGATATTAAGAGGAAATAAGAAAGCTTTAGCAAGTGATTCCATAGTGAATTTTGTCTTTACCTTCACATAACAGACTGAAAGATATGGAAAATACAAGGTCTTTCTGTGCTTATTTGACACAATAAAGCAAAACATCATAAATATGATGCCATTTAAAAAAGATGGACAATGAGCTAGGCACAAAGAAGGAAGAAATCAGAGTGACCTGCATTTGGGAAATAGCACAGTGCTAAATTTCCCACCATTGTAAAAGCCCATTTTAAAAATGTTTAATATCAAAATTATCCTAGTAATGTTATGTAGAATCATATTTTAAAAACAACAACACAACAATAACTCCAAACCCCCCTTTCCATTTCTCTATACAGAAATAATATTTTGAGGGCAGAGCCAAGATGGCAGAAAAAAGGCTGTGACTCGCCTGAGGTCTCCCCAAACCCTTCTGAACACCTTTAAATAGTGCCAGACAATTTCTGGAGCAGCAGAACCCACAAGAGGATGGGGGTAGAAGGTCAGCAGGAAAGGTCTGTTGCAAGTGAGCAGAAGTGAAGCACAGTCCAGTGTAGGCCGTGCCAGCAGAGCCCTGGCCCCGGCAAACCAGGAGTAGGCACTGGGGCAATTGAATCAGTGGCAGCAGTGGTGGTTTCTAGACTTTGCAGTCCACAGATGGTAAGGGGGTCAAATAACTGATAAACTAAGTAAGGGGGTTGGACAGCTGATTTGCCAGCATCAAGGCAGGATTCCGTTGCTTTGCCCATATTCGGATCTGAGTTGCAGTCCTGGGTAGCTGTCCCAGGGTGAGAAGGAGCATCAATACACAAGAGCTTATGGCCACAATGGAGTGGGGTCTCTCCTCACAGTTCCAGAGCAGAAAAGAATGCTAGTGGCTACTCATAGACTAGAGCACAGGAGAGGACAGTAGTAAATACCTATCCTCAGATCATACCACCTTGGATGAATGGAAAACTTACAGGTCCCTAGAATTATCTCTGAAAAAACAACTGCACAAAATCCCTGAAGCTTGGGACAGCGCACCCTACCTTGGAAGTGGAGTTCTACTTTCACAGAGTTGAAAGTCAAGTAACAAGCTGGGAAAATGAGCAAAGAAGAAAAAAAAAATTCTGACCATAAAGAGTTACTATAGTGACAAGGAAGATCAAAACATACATTCAGAAGATAAAGTCAAAGTTCCTACATCCAAAGCCTCCAAGAAAACTAGGAATTGGTCTCAAGCCATGGAAGGGCTCAAAAAGGATATTGAAAATCAAGTAAGAGAGATAGAGGGAAAATTGGGAAAAGAAATTAAAGCAATGCAAGAAAATAATGAAAAAAGAGTCAACAGCTTGGTAAAGGAGACACAAAAAAATAGTGAAGAAAATAACACCTTAAAAAATTGACTAGGTAAAAGAGGTACAAAAATCTAGTGAGGAGAGAAGAATTCCTTAAAAAGTAGAATCGTCCAAACAGAAAAAGGCACAAAAATTTACAGAAGGAAAAAACTCCTTAAAAAGCAGAATTGTCCAAAAGGAAAAGGAGATTAAAAAAGCTCACATTACAATTCAGCAAATGGAAGTAAATTACTTTATGAGATTCCCAAATGAAAACTCCCAGGAATATTATAGCCAAATTTCAGAGCTCCCAGGTCAAGGAGAAAATATTGCAAGCAGCCAGAAAGAAACAGTTCAAGTATTCTGGAGCCACAGTCAGGATAACACAAGATTTAGTAGCTTCTACATTAAAGGATCAGAGGACTTGGAATATGATATTCAGAAGGGCAGTGGAGCTAGGATTACAACCAAGAATCACCTATCCAGCGAAACTGAGTATAATTCTTCAGGGGAAAAAAATAGACATTCAATGAAATAAAGGACTTTCAAGCATTCTTGATGAAAAAACCAGAGCTGAATTGAAAATCTGACTTTCAAATACAAGACTCAAGAGAAGCATAAAATGATAAACAGGACAGAGAAATCAATCTTAAAGGACTTAATGAGGTTAAACTGTTTATATTCCTACATGAGAAGATGATATTTGTAACTCCTAAGAACTTTCTCATTATTAGGGCAGTTAGAAGAAGAAGGCAGAGGGCACAGGTATGAATTGAATATGAAGGGATGATATCTAAAGAAATAAAATTAAGGGGTGAGAGAAGAATGTACTGGGAGAAAGGCAGAGGTAGAATGGAGTAATTATCTTACAAAAAAAGAGGCAAGAAAAAGCTTTTACAGTGGAGGGGAAGGGGGGGCGGGTGAGGGGGAATGAGTGAACCATACTCTCACCAGAACTGCCTTAAAAAGAGAATAACATACACACTCAATAAAATAGATTTATTTTACCCTTCAGGAAAGTAGGGGGGAAAGGGGATAAGAGAAGGGGAGAGAGTGATAGAAGGGAGGGCAGATTGGGGGAGTGGGCTGTCAGAAGCAAAGCATTTAAGGAGGGACAGGGTGAAAGGAGAGGGAGAGACAGAGAACAGAATAAATGGGAGGAAATAGGATGAAGGGAAATACAATTAGCAACAGTAACTGTGGAAAAAAACTTGAAAACAATTTTCTCTGATAAAGGCCCCATTTCTCAAACATATAGAAAACCAAGTCAAATTTGTAAAAATAAGAGCCATTTCCTAAGAGATAAATGATTAGAAGGTAGGAACAGTTTTCTGATAAAATGATCAAAGCTATCTATAGCTATATGAAAAAATAACTCACTATTGATTGGAGAAATGCAAATTAAAACAATTCTGAGGTACTACCACATAACTATTAGATTAGCTAAAAAGGAAAATGACAAATGTTGGAGGAGATGTAGGAAAAACGAGACATTAATGTACTGTCGGAGGAGTTGTGAACTGATTCAACCATTCTGGAGAGGACTATAAAAGGGTGATAAAACCATGCATACCCTTTGACCTAGCAATACCAGTACTAGGTCTGAACACCAAAAGAGATAAAAAACAAAAAGGAATGTACAAAAATATTTATAGCAGCTCTTTTCCAGTGGCATAGAACTGGAAACTGAGGGGATGCACGTCAACCGAGGAATGGCTAAACAAACTGTGGTATGTGATTACAATGGAATACTATTGTGCTCTAAGAAATGATAAGCAGGATGCTCTCAGAAAAACCTGGAAAGACTTATATGAGCTGATGGAAAGTGAAATGTACTAGGTACAAAGTAACAGCAATATTGTAACATAATCAGCTGTGAATGACTTAGCTATTCTCAGTAATACAATGATCAAAGACAACTATAAAGGCCTTAGGAGAAAAAATGTTATACATCTCCAGAGAAAGAACTGATGGTGTCTGAATATAGAAACATGCTTTTTTTTTTAACTTTATTTTTCTTGAGGTTTTCTTTTTTTGTCTTCTTTCACAACATGATTAATATGGAAATGTTTTGCATGACTGCACATGTATAACCTATATCAAACTGCTTGCCTTCTCAATGGGGGGGGAGTACGGAGGGAGGAAGGGAGAGAATATAGTATTCAAAGTTTTAAAAACAAATGTTCAAAATTGTTTTTCTAGTGATTAGAGAAACGCAAATTAAAACAACTCTGTGATACCACCTCACACCTATCAGATTGGCTTACATGAAAAAACAGGAAAATGATAAATGTTGGAGAAGATGTGGGAAAACTGGAACACTAATACGTTGCTGGTAGAGTTGTGAACTGATCCAACCATTCTGGTGAGCAATTTGGAACTATGCCCAAAGGGCTATAAAAATGTGCATACCCTTTGACCCAGCAATAGCACTTCTAGGTCTGTATCCCAAAAAGATGATAAAGAAGGGAAAAGGACCCACATGTACAAAAATATTTATAGCAGCTCTTTTTGTGGTGGCAAAGAATTGGAAATTGAGGGGATGGCCATCAATTGGGGAATGGATGAACAAGTTGTAGTATATGAATGTAATGGAATACTATTGTTCCATAAAAAATGGTGAGCAGGCAGACTTTAGAAAAACCTGGAAAGACTTGCATAAACTGATGCTGAGTGAAGTGAGCAGAATCAGGAGAACACTGTACACAGTGCAATGACCAACTTTGTTAGACTTAGCTCTTCTGAGCAATGCAATGATCTAAGACAACTCCAAAAGACTCATGATGGAAAATGCTATCCGCATCCAGAGAAGGAACTATGGAGTCTGGATGCAGATCGAGACATATTTTCTCTTTTTTTTGTTGTTACTTTTTGCTTTTTCTTCCTCGTGGTTTTTCCCTTTTGTTCTGATTCTTCTTTCACAACATGACTAATGTGGAAATATGTTTAATACGATAAAAAAAGGTTGTTTGTACATGTAAGGGGGGAAAAACAAAATAATAGATAAATTAAAAAAATAAATAATATTTCTCTCATATTTAGATTAAATACCCCTTCCAGACTCCCTCCCTAAAGGTGGGTTGAAGACAAAAGGCACTTTTTTCTTAAGAAAATGGATTGAGTGGAAACCCAACTATCAAACAAGGAGTATCTGCTCTTTTGTAAGAATACTGCCTTCCCCCACCTCCTGAAGTGATTGGGTACTGATCCATCTAAGTACAATATCCTTCCAATGCATTTGTCCATTCAGAAAGAATTATGATATTAATCACAGAGAGAAGACCCTTTTCAATCCTTAAAGGGAGGAAGGAATCAAGTACTGACTATTGTTCTGGATTGTTAACCCAAAATGTATTTTAGGATATTATAATCTTGTCCTTGTTCTAGATTCCAATTAATATTACATCAAATCATCTTGAGGTAGAGAAATGTCAGAGCACATGGGTGGCCTATGCCAGTTCAGACACTTTTCACTCTAGACTAGAAATGCCTTTAACTTAGGAATATTGTTAAATTATATAAAAACTTATTTCTGGAAGCTTTGTGCCTAAAATTCAGAGTGTCATTTTTTTCCTTCAATAGCTAAAAATCCTGGAACATGATAATCTCATGTACCCTGGATCTTCTCCTGTGGTAGAGTGCTTCAACAATTTTCTCCATCATATATAAAAACTTCAATCTCTTCATGCCAAATCACGAAAAACTTTCACTAAAGTCTGTCATACCCTCAAGTTATTTTTCAGCCTCAGACACTTCCTAGCTCTGTGACCCTGAATATGTCATTTAACTTCTTGGCATATTGTTGTAGTTCAGTCATGTCAAACTATTTGGAATTTTCTTGGAAAAGACATTGGAGTGGTTTGCCATTTCCTTCTCCAGCTCATTTTACAGATAAGGAAACTGAGGCAAATGGGGGGGGGGTAAGTGATTTGCCAAGAGCCACATAACTAGTAAGTGTCGGAGGCCGAATTTGAATCCAAGTCTTCCATACTCCAAGCCCAGTGCTCTATCCACTGCACCACCTAGCTGCCCCTCCTGGCACATAGTAAGCAAATACATAAATGTTAGCTGTTACTATTTTTGTACCTGACTGTCTGCATTTGGGAAATACATATCTTTCATAGGTAGGCAGAAGCCAGGGATTGTGCCTATTTTCTATTCTGCTCAGTGCCTAAAATGGTCAAAAATAATTAAGAATGAATTATATGATCTCCGTAATTTGATCACTCAGTAGGAATTACTATAAATGCTTCAATGGGAAAAAACCCACAACTTCAAAATCTACTCTAGAAAGCCTCTGCGTTCTCTTCCAATTTTAAATTTATGATCTGTTTACCCATTTCAACTCCTGATATAGGAACATAGAAGTAAAAAATGGGTGTGGCAAAATATAGAAGCATAAATACAAAGAAGAAAAAAAATTATATAGATTTTGAGCCATGTTCCTCTTTCAGTAATAGGTAGCTATAGCATGTAGGAAAAATAAAAATACCAGGATCAAAAGATCAAAAAGTAAGTTACTCATAGATAGCACTTGTCCAGAATCTGCAGGAACTAAGTTATTTTTAACCTTGAAAAGATACAAATAAAAACTGCAAAATTTCTTAATTTTACACAAATATCTCAAATCACAAACATGAAAGCCCCCCCCCAAGAGTTCTACCTCTTACTAAACAATGTTAAAAAAAAAATTTAAACTAACCATCCTCAATTGAAATCTTTAGGAGCCTGTATTTTCCGTTCCTCGCCCTGGCAAAGATATCTCTAACTTCTTCACTTGCTGAAAGAAAAAAAATGGAAAAAGTTAGTATGCTTTGCATACCACATATTAATCTTAATTTTTACTTTTAAATTTAAATAAGGTAAAATATTAAACTATTTCAGAAAAGACATTGTGTTTAGCAGTTTATATTTCACTTTAATCATGATACCAAGGATTAATAAAAAAATGAACTCAAATCAGTAATGCTATGTTTAGTTTTATAAAAAAGTACAGGAAAGGAATTCAAGTTTCAAATAATACTAATCTGTCTTATTCTTTGAAATGATGTAGCAGAAGTTACCATACCATACATACATTGAAATGACCAAAAAGAAACAAAGGAGAAACCATTAAGTTATTGGTTTGCTGATTTTGATGAGTTAGGCTGAAGTATTTGGTTAAAAAAAAAAAACAAACCTGATAATGTCTTTGGTGTATTGACAATTTTCTGATACACAAAGAACTAAAAAAAATTTTTGATGTGATTTTCATTTTGGAAAGAACATGAAATAAATTAGAAAACCGAGGTTTGAGTCCTCTCTTGTGTCCCTGCAAACTTACCTAATGTGACTTAGAGTAAGTCATTTAATCTCAGAAAGTTTCCTTATCTATAAAACAGATATAATAATAATATTTGCACTATACAGGTTTTGCATTAAAGATAGAAAGATACTAGCATTAGTTACTAAATATTAGTATTAAGTTTTTCCTCCATAAGAACAACAGTAAGCACACTGTCTTACCTAAATTAAAAATGGATTCAACAAAATTAAGATAGTGTGTAGCAGAACACTGGTGTTGGAATTCAGAGAACATGGGTTCAAATACAGACCAAGTGCAAGATATTTAACCTCTCTGGACCTCAGTCTCCTCATCTGTAAAATCAGAGATGGAGATCCTTTTATCTCTAAATCAACCACTATGAAATGTTAACCAAAGAAACACTTTAAACTCTTGATATTTATATATTACCTTTACCAGATTTGATATATCTCAAAATTCTAAAATACACTACTGCAATTGGCCTAAATTTTTTTTATATACCTAGTAATTACCAGCACTACTATACGAATCACTTGAGCTATGTACAAATATGGAGTATTAAAGTTAATAAAATTTTAAACAGCAAAAAAAGCAGTTAAAAAAATTTCACAGGTTTAGCTTTGGGTGTTATTGCTTATCTGAGGAATCACGCAAAAGTGAGGGTGGAAATCAATGGACACAACTTTCTAAATCTTTATACACTGGGTGTTAAAGAGGGGACAACAGAAAGCAACTTCAATTAAAAAGATAATTTGTTTCCTTGTAGCTTGGCAAATTTTGGTTTGCACGTTTAATTTATAAAAGAAGTTACTGTCGCAGTTCAGAATTTTATTCAGCTCAGGTGAGTGCTTCCAGCCTACCTGTTATTCAAACCAGGAACTACAGGAGGTGAGACAGGATTACATACACTCAGCTGCCATTACGGAGAAAGAAACACAAGTTCACAGGGCAGACTTAGTTTGTCCAGGAAAACTAAGGAGATGAGGAGTCCAAGTGCTGAGGGAACAACGAATCATCATAATTTATTAACTGTAGAAGGAAGGGAATGAGTACAGAAGCTCTGGAAATACTCTTTCCGTTGACAAGGAAGGTCCAGACACTTTTATTTGGTTTCTGAAGCATAAAAGCCCCAAAATGAATGAACTGCTTTGGAACCGGCCTTGGCAGTGTCTCTGAGGATTTATTCCACTATACATGGGGGTGGCCCGAAAGATTAACAACAGCTCAGCCTCCGGCCCCCAGACCCAGAGGTCAGGGCTGGGCCAGGGCATGGGAGGGGAGGTGAGGGAGGAAAAAGGCCTGGCTTCCTGAAGGACCCGGCCACCCACCTTGTCCGTTGCTGATCTTTGCGGCTGGAGAAGTTCCAGAGCCCAAGGACCCCCCCTTTCCTTTCCTCCCCATACTGTGTCTTTACCTTGGATGCCGGTCTGATGGGACATAGTAGCGAGGTCAGCACCCGGCGACCACCCTCCGGTGCAGACTGGGGATAACTAGCGGCCTCGGCTGGCGGCTCCAGGAAGTAGCCGCTCCTGCCTGGGCCTGGTGCGTCACCAGAACGCGCCCCCGCCCCGCGCGGGCAGATTGGCCAGGCGGCCCAGCCCAGGCCTGCGCAGTGTGGCCCCTGCTGGGCAGTGGGAGGGCCCCAGACCTTTTTAGTTGCTAATACATTAGCTTTAACCAAGAAATTTTTACTTCAGTGGTATCATAACAAGTATATAAACAGTTTAGCTTAGTTCCTATAGGACATCGTCCTAATCTCCAAGCGCCAAGCAGCTCTCTTTGGGACTGAGCCCCAGGTACCCTAGCTTCTCAAAAGCTTCGCTGACAGGCAGGTTAATGCAAACTCTCACTTGGCTCCAAGGTCAGTAGCTCACATTCCACATCCAGTGAGTATCATTGCCTACACTTCAGACTGAGAAGGCCAATTGAAGCAGAAAGACACACACCCCAGCCTTTAAGTTTGAAGATGAGGGGAGAGGTAGCTTTCTTCATGGTTAGGTTGTTGGAGCTGTGATATGCAGCCAGTCAAAGGATAGGGAACCCCAGAAAGCAAAGTGCCAGCGTGGTAGGTGATTCCTAAATCACGGACCTATGTTCACAGGGTGCAGGACAAGCCTTCCATAGAGCATTATGCTGTAGGTTAGGAGAGGAATAATGAGCGTTTGAATTCAATTTTCATTGTATCATACTTAGTGGCATACACATTACAATCTGCTTTCTACCTCAACCCCCAAGTTGTCCGTAAGATCAGTGGTAGAGACTGTTTCAATTTTGTCTTGTCACTAGTGTCTAGCAGTTTTTAACAAATGTTTGTTGTTGTTGAAGCATTTAACTATAGGAATTTTAAGTACTTTAATAGGTTTTTGGGGGTAGAACTGTTGAAGTCTGAGAGGTTTCGAGACCCTTCAAGTACTGGAGTATAGGACGGGGTTGTCTGGAATGAATTCACACACTCACGCATTTTTTGAGTCAAGGTGGCAAAGATTTATTGTTACACTATGCAGCGGGCAGAGGTCCTTAAGGAATTCTGCCATGGTGGGCAGAGCACCCTAGGGAACTTGCAACCTAACAAGAATAATGCTAAAGCTTATATAGGAAAAGTAGTGAATTATGTGATAACTATGCTAATTAGGTGATAACATACAACTCTGTCATTCACTACTGGAAACCTCGGCAGGGGGATTTCCTAAGGGGTGTGTTTTTGGTCTGTTATTTCTGTAAGAAGATAGTTTTGGGAGTTGACGTCTATAGCTTGACCTCTGGATTGTATATGGAACTGTGGGCATCAGTATTTGACAGTTCTGCTGGTACAAGATAGTCCTGTTCATACAAGGGAAATTCTACAGAGGTCAGCTTGTTCTTATAATAGGGAGAGATAGTTTGCCTCACTGGGCCCACTCATGAGTCACTTCCAGAGATAGGGTCCTTGGTCTGGAGGGAAACTTCAGGGACAGTGCTTTGAGGCTAGGGTGAAATATGGAGTTGGAATTGAGGTCCGAGTACAAGCACCCCATCAGAACCAGTTATAAAAGTTATCCAAACAGCTGAACCTAAAGGAGATATAAATGAGAGTGGCAAGAAAGACATTGTAAACATATAGAAAATAATACTCTTTTGAATAATGTGGCTTAGCTGGGAAAGTAATCCAAAATGGGAGCTCTCATTTCAGCATAGGTATCAGTGAGATAAAAATTATCTGAGGGTCCACTGATGAAGTATTGATGTCAATCACCAAATTAACAACGTAGAGATAGTTATTTGCGGTGTTTTATTATGTTCAGAGCACAGATTCATCTGTATAGAGTCAAGAAAAAGCATCAGCTTCAGCAGTATTATATGAATACATGAGCAGCATAGAAAAATGAAATTTAAAAGAAATTAGGAGGGGGAAGATAAATTATATACACCTGAAAGCAAATAACAGAAGGGGGAAGATAAGGATAGCTGCCAGTTGGATACCTCCAAAAGGGTACCTCCAAAACAGGAGCTGTGGTTTGTTTCCCAGCCTTGACTCTGTAGGTATTTTAACATTCAAACCTCCAGGAACACTATCTGGCAGCTCAAACAAGGGACTGGGTCAGTTGTCTTCTTTTTTTCTTCTCTTTTTTATTTTTTTCTTTCTAAAAAATTAATATTTTATTTTTTCCCCAATTACATGGGGAAAAACAATTTTTAATGTTCGTTTTGTAAAACTTTGAGTTCCAAATTCACTTGCCCCCTCTCTTCCCTGCCCCCTCACTGAGAAGGCAAGCAATTTAATTTAACATAGGTTATATGTACATAGTCATGCAAAACATATTTTCATATTAGTCATGTTGTGAAAGAAAACACAAATTTTAAAAAAAAAATTTGGGTGCAGCTAGGTGGCACAGTGGATAAGAGCACCAGCCCTGGAGTCAGGACGACTTGAGTTCAAATCCAACCTAATACTTCCTAGCTGTATGACTCTGGGCGAGTCACTTAACCCCAATTGCCTCACCAAAAAAAAAAAAAGTTTTGAAAAGGATGCTTCAATCTGCATTGACCCCAGTTCTTTCTCTGGAGCTGGAGACCATTTTTCATCATAAGTTTGTAGGAGTTGTCTTAGATCATTGTATTGCTGAGAATAGCTAAATCATTTGCAGCTGATCATCAAACAGCGTTGGTGTTATTGTGTACAATGTTCTCCTGGTTCTGCTCACTTAACTTTGTATCAATTCATGTGAGTCTTCCTAAGTTTTTCTTAAATCATGGTACTTGTCAGTTCTTATAGCACCATAGTATTTGATTACAATGAAATATCACAACTTGGTCAGCCGTTCCTCAATTGATGGGCATCCCCTCAATTTCCAATTCTTTGCCACCACAAAAAGAGCTGCTATAAATATTTTTGTACATATATGTCCTTTTCCTTTTCATTTGCTATTTCTTTGGGATACAGACCTAGCAGTTGTATTGCTGGGTTAAAGGGTATGCATTATTTTATAGCCTTTTGAGAATAGTTCCAAACTGCTCTCCAGAATGGTTGAATCAGTCACAACTCCACCAAATGTGTATTAGTGTCGCTGTTTCCCCACATCCCCTCTAACATTTGTCATTTTCCTTTTCTGTCATATTAGCCAATCTGATAGGTATAGGGTGGTACCTCAGAGTTGTTTTTAATTTGTGTTTCTCTAATTAGTAGTGATTTAGAGCATTTTTTCGTATGACTATAGATAACTTTGATTACTTTGTCTGAAAACTGCCTGTTCATGTCCTTTGACCATTTATCAATTGGAGAGTTGCTCTTATTTTTATAAATTTGACTCAGTTCTCTACATATTTGAGAAATGAGGCTTTTATCAGAGATACTTGCTGTAAATTTTATTTTTCACAGTTTTGATTACTAATTGTGCATTTCCCTCCATCCTATTTCCCCCTCTGTTTATCACGCTCTCTCCTTTCACTCTGACAATCCTCAAAAATGTTTTGCTTCTGACAATGGCCTCCCCCAATCTGCCCTCTCTTCTGTTAACAGGATTTTACTGAGCCAATCTCTAACTTGAGAATAACTAAACAGTAGATCAGAGACAAAGTGCCAGTAATCAGGTAGCTGTTTAATTAATTAGTTTCATTATGAGGAACAAGTTTGCACTTCTATCAGCTCCCTATTTCACTTATCTTTACTGTAGCGTGAGATAGATTTATATACCCAACTGAGTGTGTATGTTATTCTCTTTGAGCCAATTGCAGTGAGAGTAAGGTTCACACTCTCCCGTCCTCCATTTCCCCCGTGTTCCCTTCCATTGTAAAATCTCTTTTGTACCTGTTTTATGTGAGATAATTTACTTCATTCTACCTCTCTGTTCCCCCTTCTCCCAGTGCATTCTCTTTTCTCACCCCTTAGTTTTATTTTTTTAGATATCATCCTATCATACTCAACTCACATCCATGCCCTCTGCCTATGTATGCTCCTTCTAACCACCCTAATAATGAGAAAGTTCTTAGGGGTTAAAAGTATCATCTTCCAAGGTAGGAATGTAAACAGTTTAACCTTATTGAATCCCTTATGATTTCTCTTTCCTTTTTATGCTTCTCTTGAGTTATGTATTTGAAAGTCAAGTTTTCTATTCTGCTCTGGTCTTTTCATCAGGAATGCTTGAATCTTCTGTTTCATTGAATGTCCATTTGTTTCCCCTGAAGAATTATATTCAGTTTTTCTGGATTTTTGGTTGTATATCTTATCTCCTTTGCCCTCTAGAATATCATATTTCAAGTCCTCTGATCTTTTAATGTGGTAGCTGCTAAATCTTGTGTTAGCTTGACTGTGGCTCCACAATATTTGAATTGTTTCTTTCTGACTGCAATGTTCCTCTTTGACCTGAGGGCTCTGGAATCTGGCTATAACATTCCTGGGAGTTTTCATTTGAAGATCTCTTCCAGTAGGTGATCAGTGGATTCTTTTGATTTCTATTTTACCCTTTGGTTCTAGAATATCAGGGAAGTTTTTCTTCATAATTTCTTAAAGGATAATGTCTAGACTGTTTGTTTTTTTTGATCATGGCTTTCAGATAGCCCAATAATTCTTAAATTACCTCTCCTGGATCTATGTTCCAGGACATTTATTTTTCCAATGAGATATTTCACATTTTCTTCTATTTTTTCATTCTTTTGATTTTGTTTTATTGCTTCTTGATGTCTCACGGAGTAATTAGCTTCCACTTGCTCAATTCTAATTTTTAAAGAATTATTTTCTTCATTGAGCTTTTGCATCTCCTTTTCCATTTAGTCAATTCTACATTTTAAGGAGTTCTTTTCTTCAATGAATTTTTGTGTATGTTTTCCCATTTGGCCAATTCTGTTCTTTAAGGAGTTTTTCTCTTTGATGAATTTTTGTATATGTTTTTCTGTTTGGCCAATCCTGCTTTTTAAGGCATTCTTCTCTTCATTGGATTTTTGTGCCTCTTCTACCGTTTGGCCTATTTTTTTTAAATTTTTTTTTTTTTGGTGAGGCAATTGGGGTTAAGTGACTTGCCCAGGGTCACACAGATAATAAGTGTCAAGTGTTTGAGGCCGGATTTGAACTCAGGTCCTCCTGACTCCAAGGCTGGAGCTTTATCCACTGCATCACCTAGCTGCCCCCTATTTTGTTTTTTAAGGTGTTTTTTTCCTCAGTATTTTTTATGCTTCCTTTACCAAGCTGTTGAATCTTTTTTCATGATTTTCTTGCATCGTAGTAATTTCTTTTCCTAATTTTTCTTCAACTTCTCTTTGATTTTTACACTCCTTTTTGAGTTCTTCCAGGAATTCTTTTTGGGCCTAACACCAATTCACATTCTTCCTTGAGGCTTTGGATATAGCAGTTTTGACTTTGTTGTCTTCTTCTGGGTTAGTGTTTGGGTATTCACTATCATCATAGTAACTTTATATGGTCAGGTGTTTTTTGTTGTTTTTGCTCATTTTTCAGATTCATTTCTTAACTTTTAGCTTTATATTAAAGTTGGGCTTTGCTCCTCGGATGGAGAGTCACTGTCCCAAGGTTCAGCTTATATTGTGCAGCTGTTTTCAGAGTAAGTTCTGGGGGTGTGTAACTTTTTAGTTCTTCCAAGGTGGTATGATTTAAGAAAAGGTGTGTTTAATACTCTCCTGGCCTATGCTCTGGTCTGTGAGTGACCACAGGCACTCTCTTCTGCTCTGAAATCATGAACAGGGTCCCTGTTCTCTTGTGGCTTCATGTTCTAGTATGTACTGCTCTTCACTCTGGGACTGCCACCGAAGATTGTCACCCAGATCTGAGTACAGGAATTACAACAGTTCTGCACCCAGTGCCGGCAAAGGGACCCCTGTGAGCTCCTTCTGACCAGTTGTTTGACAGTCTGTGGGTTGAGAGCTTTGGAAGCTGCTGTTGCCAATTCCATTGCCCCTGTGACCTCTGCTAGCTTGGCATGGTGTTGCCTGAAGATGGATCGCATTTCACTCTCATTCCAGTGGAACAGATCTTTCCTGCCAACCTTCTAAATTGTCTTGGGCTGAAAAATGGTTTTATCCTGTTCTTTTGTGGGTTGTGCAGTTCCAGAATTCATTTTGAGGTGTTAGTTAAAGTTGTTTGGAGGGGAATTTGGTAGGTGAGTCCCTGCCTTTTCTCTGCCATCATGGCTCCAATCTAGAGACTGTTCAGTGATTTATAATGAATCTTGTGGTAAGAATGGGGAGTACTTTGGAGGAAGGTAAGTGTTGAGAAGTGTATGGTGGGGCACTAGGTATTTGTCACCAATGCAACCTAAAGGTTGTTATTAAAGGTTCTTTTTAATCTGATCTCAATCTACCTTTCTAGCCTTATCCTCTTCTATATCACTATTATGCTCTAGCCATATCAGATCATCTCAACATTTCTTGAGTGTATCTCAAGGATTTTCCTGATTGATCATCATTGTTCTTGCTGTTTACTCTGAAATTCCTTCCTTTGTCCATTCTCCTCCTTTGAGGCCCACCTGGCTCAAGTGCCATTTCTTTTTGTAAAGCCCTCCTTGAAATCCAACTTTATGATTTCTCCCTCCTCTTAATACCCATAACACTTCATATTTCTCATAGTGTTTCTCATTTTTTGCCTTTTTTTATGGTTATGGCTATGTGCTTGCCATATACAAAATTATAAGCTCACTGAGGGAAGGGACAGCATTTTATTCTTCTTTATATCTCTTACATTATCTAGCACAGAACAGTGTGGTTATCTTACTGAGTTTTTAAATGAATGAATGGCTTTTGTCTTCATAAATTAAGATTTAAGAGATGAGGGAAAGCCTCTTTTAATATTTGATCAGCTTCATCTGCATATGAAAGGTCCATGAATATCACTGAGTTGGTAGCTGAGACTAAGTCAGCCCATCAGTCAATAAACATTTGTTAAGCACCTACTATTTTCTAGGCTTTGTGCTAAGCACTGGGGATACAAAAAGGGGCAAAAGATATCCCCTGCATTCAAGGAACCTTCACCATCTAATGAAGGAAACAATGTCTTTTTCTTGTGCTTGGCTTTGTCTCTGTGTGTTTATCTCTCTGCCTTCTCATCTAAGTGAGAGACAAGAAGAAACTTAGACATTGAACTGTGGGGAACCTTGAATCCCAAAGCTTTTGGGTAATTATTAGGTGATTAATCATTACCGAGTTTATAGGATAGCCTCCAGAGACTAAAATTTGGGAAATATATGGGATGCCTTCTAAAATCTAGACTAGAAAGAGTCTAAAGAAAAGATAAGGCCTAAGGGCATTAGCCAGAATAACCTTGCTCTCTGTTCTAAAGATCTTGACACTTGGGGCTGAGAATTTCCTGCAGTGGAGATGAGATCCTTCTGTGGCCATGACGAAGTGATAAGACCTAGACCCCCAAAAGAAAAGACTATGTCTTGCAGCCCAGTCCCCAAAATTTCCCATAAGTTTAGTTTACTTGACATTCTTTTCACTGTCTCACTTGGCCCACCCTAGACTATTTGTTTATACCGACCTCTCCTTAATCCCACCTAGATCACCTATTTAGCCTACTAGATATTCCTTTCATGGTTGCACCTGGCCCACCCCAGAATACTTTACCACTCCTTAATCCCACCCAGTTCCTTTCATTGTCCTTTTGTATATAAGCATCATTCTCATCCCCATTAAGTTGCAGGTTCACCAGGAACCCTGCCCACTTCTAGTGGTGTTACAATAAACTTTGCTACTTGACTAGAAGATGGTTTGAGTGCATGAATTCATTCAAGGTGGACGCTGCCCTGTACCATGAAATTTTGGGGTTCCCAGTAATCCCAAACTGCATCATCCAACCCTCTGAGGAAACACGGCCTTTTGTTGGTTCCCTTGCAAACATTTCTCCCTTTTCCTAAAAGAGTTGGAGTTTAGGATTTAAGCTAAGGAAATATGTCATCACCTGTTTTTCCCTGAGAAAATAGCTAAGGATTTCCAAGGAGTTAGACATAGTCAGGATTACAGCGGAGCAGCATGCATCAGAACAATGTCTGGAGACCAGTGTAACAAAACTTGGGCGGCCTCAGGCTGAGCAGTTTTTAGCAGAGACTGTAAAAATGGTTCTACAAGGGGATTACTTTGTTCATACTCAGCTGTAAAAGAGTATAAGGGATAATGCTGGGAATCATTTTGGGTATCATTTCTTCTATTCCTGCTTTATTCTCTAACTGGAACTTGAAATTATGGGCAACTCAAAGGCCTGGAAACTTACTGCTGGTCACATATGTAATATAGATAAGAAATTGGACAAGATGTTGTTTGTCTTTCATTTTTGAAGAGGACCAATGACATTACAGGTAATGTCTTGACTTGGATTTAAGTGAGGCAGAGTTGCACAAAGCCATCTGCTTTACTCTCTCTTCCAGAGTCATTGAAGTCCAGTGGCAGGACAAAAGTCAAGATAACTGGCAATGGCCTGGGATGCAGTGAATGACCCTGGCATGTGGGACAGCCAGTGCAAAGGTAGAGAAATGGGAGATGAAATATGTTATGTGAGGAAAGGGGCAATAAGTGGCACAGGAGATAGAGCACTGGGTGTGGAATCAGGAAGACTCAACTTCCTGAGTTCAAACCTGGCCTCAGACATTTACTAGCAGTGTGACCTTGGGCAAGTCACTTAACCCTGTTTACCTCAGTTTCCTCATCTGTAAAATGACCTGGAGAAAGAAATGGCAAACTACTTCAGTATTTTTGCCAAGAAAACCTCAAATGGAGTCACGAAGGGACATGACTGAATTACCACAAAAACACGTTCCAGGTGCTGTGCTAAGTACTGGGTATACAAATAAGAAAGACAAGTAGCTTACAATCTAATGGGGGTGGTGAAGGAAAGACAACCTCTAAAAGGAAAGTTAGCTCCAAAGTCCATATCCCTGCCCTTTATAAAGGAAAACTTTGGGAGGAGTTTAGTGCTCCACTTTCTAGCCCTCCAGTCAGAGGGGAGAGGAGGCTGAAGGAGTTGGTAAGGTATTGAGTATCTAAAGCTGAATTATAAGCATGATGAAGAAATATGTCAGATAGCTGCAAACACCAGCAGGCTGGGGACAGAAGCTGTCTACTCTTTTCAATGGTACTTTGAGTCATCAGATCTTTTGGTTCATTAGTCAACTGGGAGCCTCTCAATAATGAGTCATACGTTCTCGAAAGCTTTTCACCTCTACTCCCCAGTTCCCACAGAGCATAAAGGAGGTAGACAGAGAATAAATTTCATTGCTTTGTACAATTCATATTACATATGGATAATGGGTATTGGTAACTTTAAAAGTAGCTGAATATTATATGTGTGCACCTACAGGAGTTGGAAGAAAAAGAAAGGAAACCCCATGCCCCCAAAAAGCTATTTACCAAGTCTGCTAAGATATATTCTGTACTCATTAAAGAATGTATAAAATGTATGTGTAAGAACACAGCCTAAAGTCGAATTTTTTTTGGGAGGAAGTATGTTAAACTTGCCTTAGACTGATGAGAAAATAAAGGAAATTGTAGCAGGAGTGCTTATATCCTATAGAAAGAGCTCTAAGCTGGAGACAATGGTCTTAAAAAGATTCTTTTTGGAAGGGAAAGTTGAGATGAAGGGCGCAATCAGGCCTTGTCAGACTCTGGATGAGAAGAAAAGTAAAAATACTTTAAAACAAATCCTCTTCTTTGCCTAATCTCCACAGTGACTACCAAATCTGACACTAACACCAACCCAAACCCCATCAAATCATAATCTGTGCCTTTTTGCCTTTAAATAATTAGGGGAAGATCCATTTTGACTAGAGGCTGTTTAAAAGCTGGTGCCTCTTTGTGCTTCTGCTGACCTGGTGGACTATTAGCCTACCTGCCAAGCCCTGGGGACAAGATTCACCCGTGAAGATGGAGCTGGCAATATTTTTAACTATTTCTACTAAAAGTTAAGGTTACTGCTGAAAGCATTTGCCAAGATACCTCTCTTCTAGCTTCCTAAATCCTTCAGTCGCCTCTTTATCTGTTTAGTTCTGCAGAGGCAGCCCTTGGAGGAGAGGAGACCGGCGGGCTCCGCAGCTGTAGTGGTTTCCCGACGGGTTGGAAGTGTCCCGGCTGCGCCTCCACCGGGAAGAAGGGAGGGTGACTGGAGCGTGCAGGGCGGGGGCGTGGAAGCGGAGGGGGGGGAGCGGAGAGGAGGAAGAGACATGTTTTCAGCTGGCGATGCAGTGGGCAGAATTGGAGGGAGCCTAGGTCACCCAAGCAGCAGCGGTTGCCCTTGTCATAGCCTTCCCCCTTCTTCCCCTTTACCGGAAAGCAAGCCGTGCCAAGATCGCCGAGGGAGAGAGAGAGATTTTTAAGGTTGGCCGTTATACCGTACAAGGCCTGGGGCTAGAAAGAAGGACGTAGATGGAGGAGGCGGTGGGTGGGCCAAGCAGATATTAATAGCTCTATGACCTGGTGGCAGCTGCTACCGCTGCTGCAGCAGCAGTAAAATCCTCCAGAGCCTCCTCTCTTGTCTTCTGGCTAGCAAGGTAGACCACCCATCCCCTGGAAGAATTGCGATTTGTTTATTTTTAGTTTTTCAGTCTCTTTCTCTCTGTTTCTGTCTCTTTGTCTCTTACACACACACACACACACACACACACACTCACACACTCTCTCTCTCTCTCTGTCTCTTACGCGCGCGCGCGCGCGCGCACACACACACACACACACACACACACACACACACACACACACACAACCGGAATTGGGTAAGTACAGTCTCCCCTGCCCCCTCCTGTCCAGTCTTATCATAAGGCAAGCTGGGCTAGCTTCTTATATTCAACTGTTGTCAAACTGCAGTGTGATTTGTCTGTGTCTCTCTGTCTCTCAGTCTTTCTCTTTCTCCTTCTGGTGAATGTGGATGTAACTGCATAACCTTAATCAACAAATTCAGATTCTTTTTCTTCACAGTTCTGTAGTGTGATGAATCAAGGTAGGGTCTCCGAAAACCTTTTGGTATGTATTTGGTAGAGGAGCTTACACCCATATATGGGCTGTTGCCTCTACTTACGAAAACTTAGTGTGTTTGAAAGACCTTGAGCTTTGCTGAAAAATTGAGCCAAGCAAAGAAAAACAAACAAACAAACAAACAACTTGAGCTAAGCAAAGAGCTCTTCATTTCTTGTTAATTAAAATTAGCAGATTCACATATGTCTCTTGACAATCCTTCTTAATTTTCTTCTGGTATGTAAACCTGAAACTTAAGGGGCTCCTTAACTTCATTGTGATTCATCTAAAACCATTTTTATATCTATTTTTAAAAAAACACAATGAGCTTAGCTTGTGCAATTGTATTTTAATGACTGTGCAAAATAACTTCAGGGTCTGTCTGTATTTAGGTTTGAAAACACATAAATATTAAGATTATTTAATAGGCATCTTTGTTAGTTAAAAATACCAACGAAAAGTGAATCTCATTGTGTTATCCCAAGCCTGGAAAGGACTATGGAAGCTATAAGATGTTTTAGGAAGTTCTTTTTGTAACAAATCCTGTCAATGCCATTTTTTAATATAAATAATCAGTTTTTCTGGGAACTAATTTTTATTCTCAAATACTGACTTTTTGTCACAGTGATATTTATTTCATTTTAACTTCTTCCCCTTTATTTAATAGCATCTAATTATAAAGTTTGATGTTTTAGCTCTAATGGCTGTTTTTTCACAATATGGAACATCACTGATTTTAGCAAAACTAAAATTTTGAGTAACCCTGAGCACAGTGGAAGATCCATGGTGTTCATAAACAGGCTGCAGCAGGTTAACAATGCTGACTTGCACCTGAAAAGTACCGTAAAAGACAAAGGATAAGTATGACTGGAAAATGGCTTGACCTGGACATTCATTAATGTCAGCCGGCATGGTTCATTGGTATCATAAAGATATTAAAAGAACCAGAAGAAAACCTCCAGAACATTGAGTGAATCTTTTTTGGAGGATTTATAGAAAGATTTGGATAAGAATCCCAGAGGATAAGTATGCAATGGGGAATTTCAATTTACATCCTTGGAAAGAGTTTCCATAGCTCCATCAATTAATAGGGGTGAAATCACAGCTCCATCAATTTATAAAGACATTTCTGCACAGCCAGTCTATATAATCAGAAACTAAGATTTGTTTGCTTCACTTTAAATTGTCAGTTTTCTAAAGTTTTTAATGTCAGATAAAAGCTAGTTTCAGGAAACCTTGTTTTACTCTTACACTGTCATTTTCTTTGGCAATCTTAGTATATATTTGATAAATGAGAAAACTGAGATTAAAAAAAGATTAACCTACTTTTCATTGGTCACATAGCTAGTGAATCTCATTTGAATTTGAAACCAGATCTTTCTGTGTTCAATACTATCTGCTTCTATAAAGTTTCTTGATAGCATTTAAAAAAATCACTCAGGGAAAGCTGTAAACACTTTTAAAATGATGTCTATTTCCCTGTTTCAGGCCCTATGAAAGTATTCATAAATATTTTTATATAACTACAAAAGATTTATTAATAATGCTGTTTGGAGGACCTTCAGTACTGGTTTGTTTTGTGGTCTTGTAAAGACAGTGTAAACAAAGAAAACAACATTTAGGCTGTGAATCAATGATCAGGGAAATACTAAAGATAGGAATCACAGATATCATTCTGTAAATGATATAGAATTGTAGTATTTGTTGAAAACTGCTTATATTTGCCTTTCATTGATTAATTTTAAAGGCTGTGCAGCTTTTCAAAGTAGGCTAAAACTAAGGTAGAATTCTGTTGTGCCATTATTTAATCTTTGTTAAAACTCAGTATTTAAGAATGCTAGACGGAACATAGACAATCATGTCTGTTTCCTCAACAGTAGGATGAGAATGATATGCTTAAACCAACCTTCATCATCAACCTATCTTAAACAAAATATTTTCTTTTCTTTCTTCTGCATTCTACTCCTGTTTCAAAATCTATTTCCACACCAAAACTGGTTGCCTGAGTATCATATAGTTTGCTTCATGTCTTTTGTATCCTGGCACCTTCATGTAGGTGCTTTCCCTGATTCTTCTCCCAGATACCTCGAAGGATTTGCCATTAACTTGTCATAGCATCATAGAGATATACCTGGAATGTAACTTATAGATCATCCCTCTTATTTTGCATCTGTAGAATTTGAGGCCCAGAGGTGTTATGTGATGAGCCTCAAATCATAGAATACAGTACAGAATACACAATATAGGTATAGTACAGAATATAGGTATAGATACAGAGTATAGGTATATAACCCAGGTGTTCTGGCTCTGCCTTTCTCTCTTTACCTCTTGCTTTTCATCAGAACTTTTATCCATCCTTTCTCATTTTCCTCAAAGAATACATTTATTCCAATGGAAACAAAGGCCTTCTTTTTGAGATGATAAGAAGACCTGGTTTAGATTCTACCTCTAAAGCATATTGCTTGTGTCAGTGACCTTTGGAGAGTCACTGAAAAGTAAGGGGTTGGATTTAACTGTCTCTGATGCCCTTTCCAGCCCTAGATTGATAATCCTATCTATGCATATATTCCTATTTGAATGTGATTTTCACTGTGTCACACTCTTTAATGGTGAAAATTTCACGCAGTAGCAGTGAGTGATCTTAAGGGATAAGGGATCTTAGAGCATGAAATCACACTGTGGTTTGATTTTGCTCATCCTTTAGTTGGCATTTGAGGATTTTTATATATATATATATATATATATATATTTTTTTTTGTTTTGTTTTAAAATACACTAAGAAGCAAGATACCATATAAATACAAGGTTATATCTTTCTAAGACTAGGAATAATTTGAAGGTCTGTTTTCATAGTATACCAATAGCAATAATTTTAAGTAGTATTGTATAAGATTTTCCAGTTTAAGGACTTTTGTTTGCCAAATTAGAGACCATCAAAAATATGACAGTATGCTTCACAAAATGTATGACACCAATAGAAAACTAGTGAAAGTCTCTTCAGGGAAAAATGCATAAGGTACTAAAAATGCTTAACTGTATCCATTATATCATACATTTGGTCATAAAAACTTTCAAATCATTAATGTTCTAATGTAATATATGAAGCACAGATATGAAGAGAATCATAGAAAAGTTGGAGTGATATCTTCTACATTCTCTAGAATAGAGCTATGTACACAGAAAGTTCTTAGAAAATGTTTTTGGTTATGTTTAGTTATGCTCTATGAAGACTAAAGACAATGTTAGCAAAGTAATGAATTATGGTCCTTTTTGCCCTTCTTATAATAACAACATGTAATACTATATGAAAGGCAACATGGCATAATGGATTGAGAGCTAGCTTCAATGCCAGGAAAATCTGGGTTCAAGGCCTTGCCTACAATACATATTGCTTCTGTGACTCTGGGCAAATCAATTAATTATTTCAATACTCTAGGAAACTCTCTAAGACTAAGTTGCAGAGAAAACTGAGTTAGTAAAATGAGTTTTCTTACCTAGGGATGAATGATATCATAGGTCCAGTCTCTAACACTACATATTTTGTTTAGTCCTTTATAGTTAAAAAATTTTACATACATTATCTCAGCAAATCCTTAAAAACAAAACAAAACAAAACCTTAAATGCCACAAAATGGTTTTCAGAAAGAGCATTATGCATGTGTGGAGAGTATGAGATTTGGACAACATAGGGTTCAGATTCAGATTCTGCTTCTTATTACTTACGTGACCTTGGGTAAATCTATAACATGAAAGGGTTTGTTCAGGTGGTTTTCCTTCCAGCTTTGATTCTTAAGTGAAATATTGCTTTCCTGCTGAGAAATGGGAAGTGTACAAAAGCAGTCCTGGCACATTTTCACGTATTGACAGACCTTAATGACTTTAATAAAGGAAGGGAATTGTATTTTAGCAAAACAGATTATTTTGCTGTCGTTCAGTTGTTTCAGTCACGTCTGACTCTTTGTGACCCTATTTGGGGTTTTGTTGGCAAAGATATTAAAGTGGTTTGCCATTTCCTTTTCCAGATCATTTTATAGATGAGGAAACTGAGGCAAACAGGGTTAAGTGACTTGTCCAGGATCACACAGCTAGTAAGTGTCTGAGGCTGGATTTGAATTCCAGTCTTCCCAACTTTCAGGCTTGGTGTTCTACTTGCTATACCACCTAGCTGCCCCAAGCAGGTTATTAGATCAACAATAGAAATAGACTCGTAACCAAAATGAATGAACTTATAATTTCATTATTGCTTGAAATATGACATAATACATGCCTTGTAGAGTCTTATTCTGTAGTATTTCACTACACTGGAAGTAAGTTATTAAAACCTACAAAATTGGAAAATACACTAGCAAAAAACTGAAACTGAATGATACTCATTTATATTGCATTTCAAGGCTTGCAAAGTTCTTTATATACATTATCTCATGTGATGCTTACAACAACCTTGTGATGCTTACAACAACCTTGTAAAGTGTACTACATCTATTACACACTTTTATACATGAGGAAACTGAGACTCAGAGGAGGTAAATGACTTACCCAAAGATATTCAGTATTTGACAGGGCCAGTGTTCAAACTCAGGTTCTCTGACTCCAAATCCAGGACTCTTTCCTTTGCATGACATCCTAATGACTGTATGTGGAAAAACCATCATGGATGTAGTTGAGATACTGATAGTGGCGACTCAAGAATTATTCCATTGGCCAAGAATGAACATGAAACACCATTGAGATTATTGTAATTCTAACAGGCTGAATATTGTTACCCAATAAACACAGAATTATTATCATTGATATATTTTAAGGAGACAAATATTAATCTTATTGCTTAATTTGATACTGTACTGGGGGAAAAGAGGAGGAGGAAAGAGAGACCAGAAAACAAGATCATATGCAGGCAACTTTGTGAGCACGTGATCATAGCTCTCTTTGACCCTGAGTAGTAGTGAGTAGGAGAAGCAAGTGAAAGTATCACCATAAACTCTTCTCACTGGCACTAGTTATATGATAAAAACTTTTCCAAAAGACAAGAATATCACTAACACATGAAGGAAACAGGTCAATACTTAGACTTTGGCATATCTGTGAAATATTTTTTGAAAATCAGATTATTTGGGGCTTGGTATAGCGTCTTGTCAGATTTACTAGTTCTTTTCTGACTGAGCAGAATAGCCAAACATGGTTCCTGGGTTCTCATGGTGGGTGATATCTTCCTGACTAACATAATTTTTTACCCTTGTTTGTTCCACCTTGTATGTTTTTATGAAGTTCTTAGCAAGGTATTATATGTTAATAATCAACTTGGAGAGGAATACCAAAGCCCTTTGTAAATTAACATAAGTCAATTTATACTTAAATTGTGAAGATAGACACCCTTATTGAGGTTTTGTTCCATTAGGCACATGTTGAGTAATTCCTTACTAGAAAATAATGTTACAAAGGCCAGGTTATCTTTTGCTTACCTGATTCCACATGTTATACAGATATTAAATTTGGGATATAAACTTCTTTTCCCCCTAAGTCATCAGTGACATGTAATAGTGATAGTAGCTAATATTTATATAGTGTTTAAAGGCTTGCAAAGCACTTTACATATATCAAACACTTTACATATATCCATTATCTCGTTTGATCCTGAAAACAACCCTGTGAGGTAGGTACCATAAGCCCCATTTTATAAATGAGAAAATTGAGACTCAGAGAGGTTAAGGGTCTTGTCCAGGATCATAGAGCTAGTATATATCTGAGGTAGGATTTAAACTCTGGTTTTAACAACTCCAAATCTGGTATTCTACCAACTATGCCACTTAAGTCAAAGACAAAGTCACAAATGAGGTCCTGCAGGAATATTGTAATACTCCTCCTAAACCACAGTCATGGAGAGTCAGTGTGCTATACTGGAAAGAGGACCTAGAAATAGAAGTCTTAGGTTTGAGTCTGAGCTTTGCCACTTATTTTACTCTGAGCAAGTCAGTCAAGCTTTTGGTCATCAGTTTCCTCATGGTTAAAATACTTGTAACACCTATCTCAGAAGATCAGGTGACATAATATACTGACAGCACTTTGTAATTACAAAATATTGTTTAAATGCAGGAAGGAACGGCTTGAACAATGAGCCAGAATGAAGTGATTTCAAGCAAGTCACTGGAATAATCACTTCTTGAAACTAGAAAGCAATAACAGCATTACACAAATTTTCATGGATAGTCTCATTAAATTTAATTAAAACTTTTATGTCTTTCATGTAACAAAAAAGTAAATTATAGAATAACCAGATCCATCTAGCAACCATAGCTATTGACCAAAGGATGTAGGCTTGCAGCTAGCCAGGCAGTAGGACTGGGAGTAAGGGTAGGCAACAATTTAGGGAACAAGAAAAGAAGGAGGATATTTTTAATATTTTTAATATTTTTTTTATAAATGTGTAATTTAAAATTCTAGACAACCTCATTCTACCTTGCATATAGGCAAAACTATAACTAGGACAGAGCAACTATGACATGTTTTGCTCAGGGTACAACAATTTAACACTTGTAATCTTTCACTGCTCAACTGAATTTGTCTTAATAATTTTTTAACATCTTGAATTACAAAATTGATTTCAAGACTTATTTTATGCTACTTGACCCCCAAATGACTATTTATAACTGAATATAGGGACTTTTTTGGGATCAGTCAAATTTCATGTAAGAGAGTGAAGGCTCGAAGCTTCTGGAGAGTAGCATGTAGAAAAGAACGTCTTAGAATGTAGGAATGAAGAGTAACACAGGTGTGTTTTCAATTTTAGCTTATGACACATAAAAACTGTGTTCACTCTCTATGAACAAGGAGCATAAGCAGTTTTATTATTTGACCTTTAGTTCTGCTTTCATGATGAAGGAGAGGCAGGTATTAGATGAGGAGACTGAGTTCTCTTGATGTTAAGACCATAGATTAACAGCTGAAAGAAACCTCAGAGATCATCTGGTCCAACCTTCATATTAGATTTGATAGAATTTGAGATAAAATGACCTTTTGTTTTTTTGTAACCATATGTATCTTTCCTCACACAGGAAAACTACTGAACTGAGATTCTGAAGGATGGGTAAAGACTTTCGGTATTATTTCCAGCATCCATGGTCTCGATTGATTGTGGCTTATCTGGTGATCTTCTTTAACTTCTTAATATTTGCGGAGGATCCTGTCTCTCACAGTCAAACAGAGGCCAATGTTATTGTTGTTGGAAACTGTTTTTCATTTGTAACGAATAAATACCCTAGAGGAGGAGGCTGGAAGCTCTTGAAAGTGCTTCTATGGCTACTTGCAATTCTCATAGGACTAATAGCTGGCAAATTCCTATTCCATCAGCGTTTGTTTGGTAAGTACAATAATACATAAAATGAAAAAGTGCTATCTAATTTCTGGCTCCCAAAACATAGCATTGTTAAAACTAAGTGACAAATGAAGTACATTGTAATTTGTAGAGTGCATTGTCCTTATATTTTCAATTGTTCTGTACCGTTGCTACAAGGTTCTTTGGGTATTTTCTGTTTAGTGGTATAGTTTATTTAACTCTTAATTCTTTATCTTCTAAAAGTGGTTGCAGAACTAAAAATTTTTATGGTTTTGGTGGGTAATCTTATTTTTAAAGAAAAAAAGTAGTTGTTTTTCCTTTGAGGTACCATCAAGTAATTGTGTTTTGTGGGTTGTGGAAAAGTTTAAAGAGCAACAATTCTTACCAAGCCACGTTTTTGTTAAAGTAACTCACTGGTTAGCTGTCTGCCATGTTAACCAAGCATATGATTGATTCTGAGGGACCTAAAATTAGAAATTCTGCTTATTTTCCTATCCATTTTTAGGGTTTATTTAGGATTTTTGTGTTGTGCAGTCATTAGAATGAAGCAAGTTTGACAATAATCCAGTTAAAATTCAGAGAATCAAGATCATAGATTTTAGCTCGAAAAGACTAAGCCATCTGATCCTCATTTTATTTATGAGGAAACAGGCCCAGAGATATTAATTGGTATTCCCTAAGTTCACGCCATGTCACAGTCAGAATTTGAATTCAAGACTTCTATTTTCAAAGCCTTTCATAAAGAGCAAAACTAAAAACTACTTAGCATGAATTACTTTTTAAAGTAAATAGAGGATCCATTAATCTCGGGTACAACTTTCAGCCAGAATGATAAGTCTTTTGTCTTATTAATTACTGTATTCTGATGTCATTCCTATTTAATAAGTCTATTTTGTTAAAATCACATTTCAATAATCACTTCTATTTTAACTCTTCTGATGCAACTAATTCAGCCCTTGAAAATTTACTCTAGGCTTGAATCAAAATGTATTTAAGAAGTTACTTTAAAGGACTAAAGTAAGCTTCTGTTTTTTATCGTTTGTTTTACAGGTTACTGCTTTGACTTGCTTTATTCCATTTAGCTGCTGTTTCTTACTCACTTCTTATCCCTATCCCCCAAAATTTATACTGTAATTGATATGATCATATTGCACATACAATAGTAGTATTGTTTTAGCATTTATGAGAGGAAAAGAGCCAGGACCATTGTATTTTCAGTAACTGGTTTCTAACATGCTCAGAAAAAGAACTAGAAAGACAGGAACTTCTAGTCACTTCAGCAGACACATATAGCTCATCTCAGGCTTCTCCTTCAAGTCATACTTTTCTGCTCCTCACTTGAGGATGTGGGAGAAAAGGAGAGAGGTCTCCAAATTTCCCTTCCACTATCTTATTGAGCTCTGGTTTACAAGTCAAAGGGAGGGAAATTGAGAAAAATAAAATGGGGAAGGGGTTAGAAATATTTCACAGCTTGCGTAGAGGAGGGGGTTGCTCTTTTGTTCTCATGATCTTGGATGCAGCTTCAGTAACTGAGTTACTTAGTTATAGAGAAGTCCCTTGTGTTCTGTCAGCAAGTTGCCATAATGCAAGACTATGGCTATGACAAAAGTCTGTGCCTTTTAAGTTGATTTGGGGCTTCCCTAGTCAATACCCCTTATATAATTGAAAAAAAATTTTCACCCTACACATTTATTACAATGACCAGTTGTTGCAGGATGTTATCACATACAAAGCCAATAATACAATAAAATAATTAACATTTATGTAGTGCTTACTCTGTGCCTTGCAGGCACCATGATAAGTGCTTTATAAATATTATCTCACATGGTCTTCACAATAATGTTGAGAGGGAGGTGCTCTTATAATTTTTTTTGATAATATTTTATTTGTCCCCTGTTACATAATCAAGAAAATTTTTAGCATTCATTTTTACAACATTTTGAGTTCCAGATTTTTCTCCCTCCCTTCCTCCCTCCTCTTCCCTTTTCTGAAAATGGTAGGCAGTTTGATATAGTTTATGCATGTACTATCATATAAAAATATTTCCGTATTAGTCACAGTTGTGAAAGAAGAAACAGATCAAAAGGAAAAAGAGAAAGAATAAAGTAAGTGAAAAAATATGCTTGGATCTGCAGTCAAAGTCCATCAGTTCTTTATCTGGCTGTGGATAGCATTTTCTTTCGTGAGTACTTTGTACTTGTCTTGGTTCTTTGTGTTGCTGAGAACAGCTGAGTCATTTATAGTTAATTATCGCACGGCATTGCTGATACCGTGTACAATGTTTTATTGGCTTTGCTCATTTCACTTTGAATCAGTTCATACAAGTCTTTCAAGGTTTTTTTGAAATCTACCTGTTCATTATTTCTTATTGCACAATAGTATTCCATTACATTCATATATCACAACTTGTTCAGCCATTCCCTTTTGATGGGCATTCCCTCAATTTCTAATATTTTGCTATCCTGAAAAGGGCTACTATGAATATTTTTGCACATGTAGACCCTTTCCCACCTTTTTAATGATCTCTTTGGGATACAGACCTAGTAGTGGTATTGCTGAATCAAAGGTTGGTTGCCCTTTGGGCATAGTTTCAAATTGCTCTCCAGAATGGCTGGGTCAATTCACAACTCCACTAACAGTACACCACTATCCCGTTTTTCCCACATCCCCTCCAACATTTATCATTTTCCTTTTTAGTCATATAAGCCAATCTGATAGGTGTGAGGTGTACCTTAGAGTTGTTTTAATTTGTATTTCTCTAATCAAAAGTGATTTAGGGCACTTCTTTATATGTTTATAGATAACTTTGATTTCTTCCTCTGGAAACTGCCTATTCATATCCTTTGACCATTTATTAATTGGGGAATGACTTACGTTCTTATAAATTTGACTCAGTTCTCTATATATTTGAGAAATGAGGTCTTTATCAGAGACATTTGCTGTAAAGATTGTTTCCCAGCTTTCTGCTTTCCTTCTAATCTTGGTTGTATTGATTTTGTTTGTACAAAAACTTTTTAATTTAATATAATAAAAATGATCTATTTTACATTACATTTTGCAATGCTCTCTATCTCTTGTTTGGTCATGAATTCTTACCCTCGCTAAACATCTGAAAAGTAGACTATTGCTTGCCCTTCTAATTTCCTTATGGTGTCACCCTTTATGTCTAAATCCATTTTGACCCTTATGTAGGTACATGGTGTTAGAAGTTTGTATATATCTAGTTTGTGTCCTATTGTTTTCCAGTTTTCCCAGCAGCTTTTTTTTTTTAATCAAATAGTGAGTTCTTATCTTAAAAGCTGGGGTCTCTAGGTTTATCAAACACTAGGTTACTATGTCCATTGACTTCTTCGTCTTGTGTACCTATTAATCCACTCTGTTATCCACTTCCATTGTATGGGAGAGTTCATCCCATTCACATTCACAGTTATGATTACCACCTGTATATTTCCCTCTATCCTATTCTTCCTCCTATTTGTCCTCTCTCTCCTTTCACTCTTTCCCTCCTCACCAGTGTTTTGCTTCTACTACCTCTGCTGATCTGCTCTCCTTTCTGTCAGCCCCTCCCCCCTTTACTTAATCTCCTCCCCTCCTATTTCCTTGTTGGGTAAAATAGATTTCTATATACAACTGACTGTGCATGTTATTCCATTTTTGAGCCAATACTGATGAGAGTAAGGTTCAAGTGATGCTCATCGCCCACCCTCCTATATTCCCCGCCACTACAATAGGTTTTTCATTCCTCTTCATGTGAAATAATTTACTCCATTCTATCTTTCCCTTCCTTCTGTACCCAGTGTGCTCCTCTTTCTCATCCTTTAATTTTTTTATATCATTCCCACAAATTCACCTTATACCTGTACCTTTTATCTATGTGTATTCCTTCTAGCTGTACTATTAGTGATATAGTTTTTAAAAATTATAAGTTATCATCTTCCCATGTGGTAAACAGTTTAACTCTATTGAATCCCTTATATTTTCTTTTCCCTTTTTACTTGTTTATGCTTCTCTTGGGTCTTGATATTGAAAATCAAATTTTTGGATTAATTCTTTTCTTCACCTTATGATAGCTTGAAATCCTTCTATTTCATTGAATGACCATTTTTTCCCTCTCTCCCAACCCCCAGAACAGAAAAAAAGTGAGAAAAGCAATAACCTTGTGACAATTATGTATAGTCAAACAAAACAACTATTGGCATTTACCATGTCTAAAAACATGAATGTCTTAATCTGCACTGTTACTTTTCATCATGTGTCCTCTGGAATTGTGTGGGGTCATTGTATTGACAGGAGTTCTTAAACTTTTCAAAGTTGTTTGTTTTTACAATACTGATGTTATTATACAAATAGTTTTTCGAGTTCTGTTTATGTCATTCTGCATCAGTTCATGTGTCTTTCCAAGTTTCTCTGAAACCAACCCCTTTCTTCATTTCTTATAGCATAATAGTATGCCATCAACATTTATTTACAATAACATTTTCAACTATTCCCCAAATGATGGGCATTAAAAAAGAGGCCATGTATATATATATAATATATATATATACACACATATGCATATATATACACAAATACATATACACACATATATATGTCCTTTTCTTCTTTTTCTGATTTTTTTTTCAATATAGACCTCATAGTGATATTTTGCTAGGTCAAAAAGTATGCATTGTTTAATAACTTTTTGGACATGGTTCGAAATTGTTTTTCAGAATGGGTGGACCAGTTCACCAGCAATGCGTTAATGTACTTGTATTCCCATAGCCCATCCGGAATTTGTAATTTTTTAAAATGAACTTTACCATTCTGATGGATGTGAGCTGGAATTTCAAAGTTGTTTGCATTTGAATGTCTTTAATTAGTAATGAATGATTTGGAGCATTTTTTTATGTGACTATTGTTATATTGGGCTTCTTCCTCTGAAAACTGCCCATACATTTTCTTTGATTGATTATAAATTGGGCAATTGCTTTTATTCTTATAAATTTGAATCTATTCTCAATGTATCTTAAAAACAGAGAAGCTAGGTGGTACAGTGGAGTCAGGAAGTCTCATCTTCCTTAGTTTAAATCTGGCCTCAGACACATGCTAGCTCTGTGACCCTAGGCAAGTCACTTAATCCTGCTTGCCTCAGTTCCTCATCAGTAAGATGAACTGGAGAAGAAAATGGCAAAGTACTCCAAGTATATTTGCCAAGAAAACCCCTAATGGGGTCACAGAGAGATGGACACAGCTGAAACGACTCAACAGCAACAAAAATCTTAGAAACAATACCTTTATCAGAGAAACTTGCTGCAAAGATTTTCCCCTATTTGTGTCTTTCTATTCTAACCTTAGTTTCATTGGTTTTCTTTGTGAAAAATAAAAAAAAAATTCTACTTGTAACTAATATGTATTATTAAGCAAAATAAATTCTAGCATTGGTCAATTTCCCCTCTTTTCACCTCCCTCCCTTCTCTCCCACCCCCCCCCTTCGCCCCTGCCATATGTCTCACTTTGCTTTCTCAGTCTATGATTTTCTCTCAGAAGGTGAGCTGCATGCTTTATCATGAGTTCTCTGGAGTTGGATTTGGTCGTTGTGTTTATAAGGGTTCTTAAGTCTTTTAAAGTTGTTTTGGTGGACTTCTGGGGGCAGAGCCAAGATGGTGGCATAGAGAAAATGCTTCCCTGATCTCTTCCAACACTCCCTTCCAAACAACTTTAAAAGAATACCTCAAATCAATTTCTGAAATGGCAGAGGAAAGAAAAGGCCAGGATGAGACATTCTTCCAGCTCAAGACAGTATAGGAGTTTAGAAAGAGAAATCTGTGACAAGGAGGTGAAAGCTGACCCAGAGCCCATGTGGATGAAACACTAGTGGTGGGACTGGGTGGTGGTGACAGAAGCAGCAGTAACTTTGGGAGCTTTCAAGCCAGAGCCAGTAAGGGCCCCTGGCAAATAGTCAGAAAGAGACTACAGGACATCTGTGTGCTATCAGTGGACACAAGATTGGACTATGTGTGGCATCTCCA
This sequence comes from Vombatus ursinus, assembly GCF_900497805.2. Lineage (NCBI taxonomy): Eukaryota > Metazoa > Chordata > Mammalia > Diprotodontia > Vombatidae > Vombatus > Vombatus ursinus. The sequence continues at coordinate 1,452,225 of NW_020953728.1, forward strand.
TTGCCTATATCCACCTGCCTATATAGTTCAGGGGCAGGTGGGAGCACTTTTAGTCAAGAGGGATTAGAATCCCTGAGGAGTAATATTACTTCTTGTCCCAAGGGATCAGGGACCCTGAGGAACAGGAACAAGAACAGAAACAGGAACCCTTGCAATCCCAAGGTATCAGGAGCACTTCTGGACCAACCAGAAGTTGGACCAGAAAGGACCAGAGCAAAGACTAGAAGAGCAGTGACCACACCTGTCTCTAGATCAGAGCATCTTAGAAGCATTGTAAATGTCCAAACCCCAAGAACTAGCTCTGAAAACTGCAGTGGGAAAAAGCCTGAAGCTTGAGACAGTGCCCCCCCCCCACACTGAGAACAGAGCCCAACATTAAAATAAAATTTCAAATCAAATAGAATAGGAAAATGAGCAAACAACAAAAAAGAACCTAACCGTAAAAAGTTACTATGATGACAGGGAAGATCAAGACACAAACTCAGAAGACAATGAAGTCAAAACAGCAAGAAGCAAAGCCTCAAAGAAAAAAATGTGAATTGGACCCATGCCCAACAAGAATTTCTGGAAGAGCTAAAAAGTAATTTTCAAAATCAAATAAGAATGGTAGAGGAAAAATTGACAAAGAAATGAAAACAAAGGAAGAAAATTATGAAAAAAAAACAAGTAACAGCTTGGTAAAAAGAGGCACAAAAATACTGAAGAAAATAACATCTTAAAAAACAGAACTGGCCAAATGGAAAAAAGGCGCAGAAATTCACAAATGAATATAATTACTTAAAAAACAGAATTGGCCTAATGGAAAAAGATGCAAAAGCTTACTGAAGAAAATAATTCCTTAAAAATTTGAATTGGGCATATAGAAGCTAAAGGCTGCATGAGATGTTAAAAACCAAAACAGAGTACTTGAATACCATTTTGTTTGCTTATAATATTTTTTCATTGCCCTGTAAACTTTGGTGTTTATCTATAATGTTCCTGGCAGTTTTAATTTTGGGATTTCTTTTGTGAATTCTTTCTATTTTTATTTTGCTTCCTGTTTATAAGAGTTCTGGACAGTTTTCATTGATAATTTCTTGAAATATGGTATCTAGACTTTTTTTATGATTGTGATTTTCAGATAATCATATCATTCTTAGATTATCTCTCCTTATTCCTTGGATGTCCTTGTGTATTTTTGTTTTGAGTCTTTTTATTTGCTTTAAAATATTTCTTGTTGTCATACTGAGTCACATTGTCTGACCCGTTCTTTAAATTTTAAAAGGTTTCAGTTATTGGTTGAGGCTTTCTACTGTCTCTTTTAAAATATCAGTTTTCCTTGCCATTCTTTCATCCTTAGATTTTCCATTCTGTATCTCTTATTTAATTTCTTCTAGATACTTCTGCAGGACATTTTTTTCCCCTCTATAGTTTTACATGGACTTGTGTTTACCTCCCAGACATCCCTTAAACTGAGGTGTTTTCTCATGGTATTCACAGTTTTTCTTGGTTTGCTTATCTCATCAGCATTTATTTGGGTCAGGCAACTGCATGACATGAGAAAAACCTGTTGAGTTTTGAATTGTCCCCTGTTAGGTCCCCTTCTTGCCACAGGGCTCTGAAACCTCTCCCTGTTTTAGGCTCTATCTGGGGTTCTTCCTCTTTGTTTCTGAACTCTGGGGTAATCACATGCTGTGTTTCCAACACAGGATTGAGAGACTATATGGGCTGGATTTTGCCCAGGGTCTTTCTCTTGTAGCTGATCTCAGGCCTTTAGTGTCTCATTGTATCTACTTGGAATGGCTTAAGACTACTTTATTTGATTGGGGTTCTGTATCTATACAGGCTTTGAGGAAGGTATGATCTAGGCCAAAGTGCTACGGGTTTCAGGGAGCCCTGTTCTTGCTCCAAACTTCCAGGGGCTGTCTGGGTTCTGCCTTCTAGGCTCTGCCTTGGACCTACCATGGCTTACATATTCCAGGGTCTTTGCAGGATTCTAGGAGTCCCTCTATGAATTTCTGAATTGGATGGAAAAGTCAAAAACTGATTCTTTTTATTTCTTTTCAGAGCAATGCATTACTAAAGCCCTGCTAGAGTGTTTATGGGGGATATAGGCTTCTCTGGGTCCTAGGCTCCTCTGGTGGCCATCTTCCCACCTGCCACTGCTCTTGGTTGCCCTTCTCTGGACACAATTCAATAGTCAGTCAATAGTTAATCATTTATTAAGCACTTAGTGTGTACCTGACACATAACAAATATAATGAGTTCTTTTTTGGACAAGCAAAAGAATTGTGCTTGACATACCTATAGGACATTCAATTCAAAATATCCAGAAGGTAATTTTTGATACATGTAGTTTAGGAGATTGACTAGGGCTTGAAATATAGATGTGGGAATTATATGCATAGAGATGATAATTTAATCTATGGGAGCTTATGATATCACTAAGTGAGACAGTATAAAATAAAAAGAGAAGATTCAGAATAAAGCCTTGTGAGTTACTCATAATTAGTGAGCATGGCCTGTCTGAAAACTCAGCAAAGGAGACTGAGAGGGAGTGGTTAGATAGCTAGGAGAACTAGGAGAGATTGAAAACTAAAAAAGAAAGTATCTAGTGAGAGAAAGTGATCAAGAATGTCAAATGCTAGGAGGTTTAGAAACATGAAGATTGATAAAAGGACATTGGATTTATCAATGGAGACACCAAATGTTAGACACCAATTGTAGGTCAGACCATCACTATAGCGTGATTATCTATGGGATGAAATGTTCTCCAAAGCTAATTTGTCTTAGATTCCTTCCAAATGAGTTTGTTTATTTAAGCAATTGAAGGAACTGATTGATAGCAGTATAAGGTTGTTTCATGAATAAGAGTCTTTGTAAGACTTCATAAGATAGTGAGGGTCTAGTTTATCTTCCAGCAAAGCAAGTATGTGTATTTTCAAGATACTTTTTTTGTAAGGTAACTTTTTAAAATAATATTTATATTTTAGGTCAGTTGCTTCGTTTGAAAATGTTTCGAGAGGATCATGGTTCTTGGATGACAATGTTTTTCAGCACCATTCTCTTCCTCTTCATATTTTCCCATATATATAATATGATTCTCCTCATGGAAGGAAACATGGGGTAAGTCATTTGTCCTTTTACTACTGTGATCATTGTTCTTTTGGAAATTCTTTTATTTGCATAAGTAATTATACAAAGTTTTTGAGAGTAAAGTTTTCAAGTGAGTCTTTTTAAATAAAGGTAATCTTTTCTTCATAATTAGCACTTTCCCTCCCTATGGAGCTAGATTCCCCTCTTACATAGATTAGGAGTAATTGGTAGTTACTATTCTAGTCCTATTTGATGGCTGGAAGCCTAAGACCCAAAGAGCTTGATTAATATGTCCCAGTCATGACTGGTTTTTAGAAGTGTGGAGTTTACATGAAAGTCTCCTAGTTTATATGCAGCTCAGTATTCTGCCTGACTGTAGATGTTTAGAACTGGCACTCTTTTTTCTTCCCCTTTATATTCACTATAGAATTATCTTTGTTTTAAATGGGTCATTTTTAAGTAGGCCACTTAACACTAGTGGTTGTTTTCCACAATTATCAGATCACTAATCTAGTCACTACAGCAGTAGATGCACCAAGTAAAGATGAGTTATTTTTTTACTTTCCACATTTATTTCATTGTACAATGAAACAAGAGCCTCTTTCCCCTCCTAATATCCTTTCCTCTTGTATTTCTCATTATTTTCTAAGGATGGAATTGAAAGAAATAGACTTTAGTGCCATTAAGATTTTAGGTTAGTTAAAAATAAAGAACTTAGACATTTGCCAAATACTGAAAATACTTTTTAAGGATGTTTCTAGAAAATGCTTTCTTGTAAAGTTGAGAAAATAGGATAATAGTCTTTGTTCTTAAGGGTAGGTGGGCAAGATAATTTTCTAGTCTTAAGATGCTGATTGTTTTTGTGCTACAAATAGCATTTGTGTGGTTTAATACTAAATAGGGTAAAACTAAGAAAATTAGAAATCAAATAAATATTTGTAGACTGAGGTATGATTTATGAATTATTGTCAATTTGATAGGAGAAATTTGGGGAGGTGTGACTTTTACGTGAAAGATGAGTCACTGAGAGCCAAGAGGCTGTTACTTAATCCATTGAACATGATAATGACAGAAAGGTAAGAGGCATCACATAAGGAAGAATCAAGGGGAAAAAGAACCTGAGATGAATTAATGATATTACAAAGGGGCTTAGTTTGTGGCAGTTAAAAGCAGTCAACTGAGAGAAGGCTTCGGCTGATTGAATCCTTATTGGTTGGAGAAAGAACTGGCCAAAAGTTCCAGCAATATCTGTTGACCTTCAGTGACCATTGAAGTTGGGCAAATGTGAAACTTTTCATGTGTTTACTGTTCTCTGTTGTCCCCTCTGGCTTAAGAAGGAAAAGTAGAGAGAATTATGCAACTGTATCCTTCAGGAGTGAAACTGAATGTGTCACTTTGAACTCCATTCTGATCGAAAAGCTCAGCATAATCTGGTCTATAGTCAGTCTTATGAGCTTTGCATTTCTCTAGATTGAAAAGAATAGATAACATGTTAAGACTAATGCTTTCTAAACACCCTTGGATAGTTAAGGGTGATAGTTAATTGAAAGATCTTAGAAAGATTATGTTTGAGTAGAGAAGAGGATTTCCATAGCTGAAGAATACTGAAGCTCAACAGTCAAGCAGTGAGTGGAGAACCAAATTTATGTGGCAAACATGTTCCTGAGTGGACCAATAACACTGAAGCCTGCAGTCTAGAATTGTGAATTTCTTTAAGCAGATGTTGTCCTCTTTCATGCATTTCTTATTTTCTTTTTTCTTTTTCTTTTTTTTTAGTAATGAAGTTGTAGCAGATTCACTTTATTTAATTTTTAATTTGCTTTTTGCTTTTGTGACTTTTTAAAATAGTATTTTATTTTTTCTCAATTACGTGTCAAGACAATTTTTAGCATTCATTTTTACAAGATTTTGAGTTCCAAATTTTTCTCCTTCCCTTCCCTCCCCATTTCCTAAAATGGTATGGATTTTAATATGGGTTCTACATGTGCTATCATGTATATATTTCCATGTTAATCACAGTTGTAAAAGAAGAAAAAGATCAAAAGGAAAAAAAAAACACAAAAAGGAATAAGATAAGTGAAAAAAGTATGCTTTGATCTGCATTTAGAGTCCATCAATTCTTTACCTGGATGTCCTACTGTGCTATAAGAAATGATGAGCAGGAGGATTTCAGAAAAATCTGGAAAGACTTAAATGAACTGATGCTGAGTGAAGTGATCAGAAACAGGAGAATATTATACACAGTAACAGCCATATTATGTGATGACTAACTTTCATGGATTTCGTTCTTCTCAGCAATGTAAAGATCTAAGACAACTGTAAAAGACTTATGATGTAAAATGCTGTCCATATCCAGAGAAAGAACGATGGAGTCTCAATGCAGACTGAAGCATACTATTTGCTCTTTCTCTCTCTTTCTTTCTTTGTTTTGTTTTGTTTTGTTTCTTCTTTCTTGTGGTTCCTCCCATTGATTCTAATGCTTCTTTACAACATAACTAATGTGAAAATATATTTAATGTGAATGTATATGTAGAGTTTATATCAGATTGCACACCATTTTGAAGGGGGAATGGGAAGGAGGAGGAGAAAATTTAAAACTTAAAAACTTATGGAAGTGAATGTTGAAAACTAAAAATAAATAAATTTTTAAAAATAAAAAAAATAAATAGCATTTTTTTCCAATTAGATATAAAGATAATTTTTAACATTCCTATTTTTAAATAAGATTTTAAATTTCAAATTTTCTCCCTCTCTTCCCTCCCTCTTTCCTAAGACAGTAAGCAGTTCAATATAGGTTTTATTTGTATAATCATGTAAAACATATTTCCATATTAGTCATGTTGTGAAAGAAGAAACAGAACAAAAGGAAAAAATTGTGGGGAAAAAAAGTGAAAACAATATGCTTCAATTTGCATTCGGATTCCATCATTTCTTTCTCTGGATTTGGATAGCATTTTACATCCTGAGTGTTTTGGAATTGTCTTGGATCATTGTATTGCTGAGAAGAGCTAAGTCATGGTTGATCATCGTACAATGTTGTTGTTACTGTGTACAATGTTCTGCTTCTTCCTACTTTACTGTGCATCAATTCCTGTAAGTCTTTCTAGGTTTTTCTGAAATTTTCCTGCTTGTCATTTCTTGTAGCACAATAGTATTTCCATTACATTCATATACTGCAACTTGTTCAGTCTTTCCCCAATTGGTGGACATCCCCTCAATTTCCAGTCCTTTGCCACTACAAAAAGAGCTGATATAAATATTTTCATACATGTAGGTCCTTTCCCCTTTTTTATGATCTCTTTAGGATATAGACCTAGTAGTGGTATAGCTAGATCCAAGGGTATGCACAGTTTGATTGCCCTTTAGGCATAGTTCCAGGTTGTTCTCTAGAATGGTTATATCTGTTCATAGCTCTACCAACAGTGCATTAGTGCCCCAATCTTCTCTAACATTTTTCATTTTCCTTTCCTATCATATTAGCCAATCCTGATAGGTGTGAGGTGGTACCTCAGAGTTGTTTTAATTTGCATTTCTCTAACCAATAGTGATTTAGCACATTTTTTCCCCATATACCTATAGTTTTCATTTCTTCATCTGAAAACCGCCTATTCATATCCTTTCACCATTTATCAATTAGAGAATGACTTGTATTCTTATAATTTTGAATGAGTTCTCAATATATATATTTTTTTGTTTTGTTTTATTTTGTTTTGACTAGGCAATGGGGTTAAGTGACTTATCCTGGGTCACACAGCTAATAAGTGTTATGTGTCTGAGGCCGGATTGGAACTCAGGTCCTTCTGAACCCAGGGCCGGTGCTCTGTCCACTGTGCCACCTGGCTGCCCCTCAATATATTTTAGAAATGAGACCTTTATTATAAAGACTTGTTGTAAAAATTGTTTCCCAGCTTTCTGCTTTCCTTCTAATCTTAGTTGCTTTGGTTTTATTTGTACAAAACCTTTTTAATTTAATATAATAAAAATTATCCATTTTATATCTTGTTATGTTCTTTTTATCTTGTTTGGTTATAAATTCTTATTTTTTTCATATACCTGACAGGTAAACTATTCCTTGCTTTCCTAATTTACTTACAGTATCACCGTTTATATCTATTTCATGTACCCATTTTGACTTTATCTTAGTATAGAGTATAAGATGTTGTTCTGTACCTCGATTCTGCCATAGTATTTTCCAGTTTTCCCAGCAGTTTTTGTCAAATGGTGAGTTCTTATCTTAGAAGCTGAGCTTTTTGGTTTTATCAAACAGTAGATTATTATAGTCATTTACTACTGTGTCGTATGTACATAATCTAATCCACTGATCCACCACTCTGTTTCTTAGCCAGTATCAGATAGTTTTGATGACTGCTGCTTTATAATATAGTTTTAAATCTGGTGTAGCAAGACCGCATTCCTTTGCATTTTTTCATTAATTCTCTTGATATTCTTGATCTTTTGTTCTTCCATATTATTTTTGTTATGATTTTTCCTGGCTCTATCAAATAATTTTTGGTAGTTTGATTAGTATAGCACTGAATAAGTAAATTAATTTAGGTAGAATTGTCATTGTTGTAATATTAGTGGTCTACCCAGGAACAATTGATATTTTTCCAATTGTTTAGATATGACATTATTTGTGTGTTGTTTCATAATAGTGTTCATATAGTTCCTGGGTTTGTCTTGGCAGGTAGACTCCCAAGTATTTTGTATTGTCTATAATTATTTTAAATGGACTTTCTCTCGTTGACAGGTTTTGTTGATAAAATGTAGAAATGCTGATGATTTATGTGATTTTATTTTATATCCTGCAACTTTGCTAAAGTTGATAATTATTTCAAGGAATTTTTTAGCTGATTCTCTAGAATTCTTTAAGTATACCATCATATCATTTGCAAAGAGTGATAATTTTGTTTCCTCATTGCCTATTCGAATTCCTTCAATTTGTTTTCTTCTCTTGTCACTAAAGCTAACATTTCTAGTGCAATATTGAATAATGGTGATATTGGACATCCTTGTTTCACCCCTGATCTTATTGGGAAGGCTTCTAGCTTTTCCCCATTATAGGTAATGTTTGCTGATGATTTTAGGTAGATAATACTTATCATTTTAAGGAAAGCTCCATTTATCCCTATGCTTTTTAGTGGTTTTTATAGGAATGGGCGCTGGATTTTGTCAAAAGCTTTTTCTCTATCTGTCAAGATTATCATGTGATTTCTGTTGGTTTTGTTATTGATATGGTCAGTTATGCTGATAATTTTCCTAATACTGACCCATCCCTGCATTCCTGGTATAAATGCCACTTGGTCCTAGGGTATGATCCTGGTGATATATTGTTGTAATCTTCTTGCTGGTATTTTATTTAAAATTGTTTCATTAATATTCATTAGGGAAATTGGTCTATAGCAGGGGTGGGGAACCTATGGCCTCAAGGCCACATGTGGCCTTCTGGGTTCTTGGGTGTGGCCTTTTGACTGAGTGCAAGTTTTATAGAATAAATCTTTTTATTAAGGGGATTTGTTCTGTGAAGTTTGGATTTAATCAAAGGGCCACCCTTGAGAATCTAGAGGGCCAAAGGCTGCAAATTCCCTACCCCTGGTCTGTAGTTTTCTTTCTCTGTTTTTGCTCTTCCTGGTTTATGTATCAGCATCATGTTTGTGTCATAGAAGGAATTTGGTAGAACTCCACTTATTTTCTTAAATAGTTTATATAGTGTTGGAATCAATTGTTCTTTAATGTTTGGCAGAATTCACTTATAAATCCATCTAGCCTTGGGGAAATTTCTTAGGAAGTTCATTGATGCCTCATTCAATTTCTTTTTCTAAATAGGGTTATTTAAGCATTCTATTTCCTCTTCTCTTAATCTGCACAATTTGTATTTTTGTAAATATATGTCTATTTTACTTAGACTATCGGATTTATTGGCATCCAGTTGGGCAAAATAACTTCTAATTATTGCTTTAATTCCTTGTTATTGATTGTGAATGCACCCTTTTCATTTTTGAAACTGATAATTTGGTTTTCTTTAATCAAATTACCCAATGGTTTATGTATTTTATTGTTCTTTTTCCATAAAAGCGGCTCTTAGTTTTATTTATTATTTCAATAGTTCTCTTAATTTCAATTTTTTTAATCTGTCCTTTGATTTTCAGGATTTCCAATGTGGTGTTTAATTGGGGATTTTTAATTCATTCTTTTTATAACTTTTTTAGTTGTGTGCCCAATTCATTGATCTGTTCTTTCTCTACTTTATTGATTTAAGCATTTAAAGATATAAAATTTCCCCTGAGTATTGCTTTGGCTTCATCCCATAAATTTTGGGAAATGTGTCTCATTGTTGTCATTCTCTTTGATGAAATTATTGATTGTTTATATAATTTGTTGTTTGGCCAACTCATTCTTTTGGATTAGATTGTTTAGTCTTCAGTTAATTTTTAGTCTTTCTTTCCGTGGCCTTTTATTAAATGTGATTTTTTTTTGCATTATGATCTGAAAAGGATGCCTTTAATATTCCTACCTTTCCTCATTTGATTGTGAAGTTTTTATGCTCTAATACATGGTCAATTTTTGTGTAGGTGCCATAGACTACTTAGAATGAGGTGTATTCCTTTCTATCCCCATTCAGTTTTCTCCAGAGGTCTATCATATGTAACTTTCCTAAAATTCTTTTAACCTCTGCAACTTTGCTTTTGTTTATTTTGTGGTTAGATTTATCTAGTTCTGAGGGGGAAAGTTGGAGTCCACCAATGGTATTGTTTTATTGTCTATTTACTCCATAACTCATTTAACTTCTTTAGAAATTTGGATGCTGTACTATTTGGTGCATGTATGTTTAGTATTGATATTACTTCATTGTCTGTGGTACCTTTTAACAAGATGTGATTTCCCCACTTATCTCTATTAATAAGATCTATTTTTGCTTTTGCTTTGACTGAGATGGGATTTCTACCCCTGTCTTTTTTTCCACTTCACCTGAAACATAATAGATTCTGCTCTAGCCCTTACCTTTACTCTGTGTCTCTCTGCTTCAAATGTGTTTCTTATAAACAACATATTGTAGGATTCTGGTTTTTAATGCACTCTGCCATCTGCTTCTGTTTTATGGATAAGTTCATCCTTTTCACATTCACAGTTATGATTACTGTTATTTCCTTCCATCCTGCTTTTTCCCTGTTTATCCTCTCTTTTTCTCTCTCTTTCTCTCTCTCTCATTTATTGGACTCATATTTTATTCCAGTTAGTATTAATCAGTTCTATATGATTCCATAGGGGTGGTGATTATAAATTCTGATAGTAGGCCTCAAAGCTATGAACTACAGAACTGCAGTAAGTTCACTTGCTTAATCATAGGAAGCTAACTAGAGGACCTCTATTCTTGTTTTTCCTTGTTATGGTAACCAAACACAAGGTGCCAGAGGTGACTCAATTACATGCAAAGTCCTCTAGCTATTTTTGTTACTCCTCTGTCCCTTGTCATCTCTCTGTTGTCCAACATGGGGATATTACCATGAGTACATAGACAATGAGTGACCCTGGTTGCAGGCCATGTGGCCTGCCTTTCTACCAGCCCATGGATAGGCTCATCAGTTTGGTAGGTCCTCCTAAAAGGTCAAGATAGGGCTTTTAAGGTCTCTGTCTAGACCATTTGTCAACCAGTGGGATTCTGTGCTTTGTGTAGAACCTCTTAGAGGGTCAAGGGCAAGGTCTATCACTCAATAAGATTATGTATTTTTGGTCTACTTCACCTGTGTTGTCTAGGTAAAAAGCAATATAAAACCTAAGACCCTGGAGGGAGGAGGCATCTTAGATTGTGAGGAAGATCTGAGGTCCACTTCATTAGAGGGGACCATGGACCTTTTAATAAAGTATGACTGGCTCCAAGTTCTCTGTCTCAATTTTTTTTTCTTGTAGATTGGACAATTTTGAAAATCCTGCCCCTCAAAATAAAGTCTGATCTAAATAATTGGAAAAATGTCAGTTGCTCATGAGTGGGCTGAAATAATATAGTAAAATTACAATTCTGCCTAAATTAATTTAGTTATTCATTGCCATAACAATCAAACTACCAAAAATTATTTTATAGGACTAGAAAAAATAAAAACAAAATTCATCTGGAGGAATAAAAGGTCCAGAATATCAAGGAAATTAATGAAAAGAAATTCAGGGGAAGGTGTCTTAGTTGTACCAGATTTCAAACTGTATTATAAAATAGCAATCATCAAACTACTTGGTACTTGTTAAGAAATAGAATGGTGGATCAGTGGAATAGGGTAGGTACACAAGACACAGTTGTCAATGAGTACAGTAATGTACTGTTTGATAAATCCAAAGACTCCAGCTTCTGGGATAAGAACTTATTATTTAACAAAAACTTCTGGGAAAACTAAAAAATAGTAGGGCAGAAAGTAGACATAGACCAACATCTTACAGTGTATACCAAGATAAAGTCAAAATGGGTTAGATATAAGTGATTAGATATAAAGGCTGATACTATAAGTAAACTAGGAGAGCAAGGAATAATTTACCTGTCAGATTCTATAGAGAAGGGAAGAATTTATGACCAAACAAGAGATGGAGAACATTATGAAATACAAAATGGATAATTTTGATTACATTAAATTGAAAAGTTTTTGCACAAAACCAATGCAACCAAGATTAGAAGGGAAGCAGAAAGCTGGGAAACAATTTTTATAACCATTGTCTCTGATAAAGGCCTCAATTCTAAAATATATAGAGAACTAAGTCAAATTTTATAAGAATACAAGTAAGTCATTCTCCAATTGATAAATGATCAAAAGATATGAACAGGCAATTTTCAGATGAAGAAATTAAAACTATAGTCACATGAAAAAATGCTCTAAATCACTATTGATTAGAGAAATGCAAATTAAAACAACATCACACCTATCAGATTGGCTAACATGACAAAACAGGAAAATGATAAATGTTGGAGATGTGGGAAAATTGGAACATTAATGCATTGTTGGTGGAGTTGTGAACTGATCCAACCATTCTGGAGAGCAATTTGGAACCATACTCAAAGAACTATAAAACTGTGCATACCGAGCAATACCATTTCTAGGTCTGTATCCCAAAGAGAGCATAAAAAAAGAAAAGGACCCACATGTACAAAAATATTTATAGCAGCTCTTATTGTGGTGGTCAAGAATTAGAAATTGAGGGGATGCCTATCAATTGGGGAATGGCTGACAAGTTGTGGTGTATGTATATAATGGAATACTATCGTTCCATAAGAAATGATGAGCAAGTGGACTTCAGAAAAAACCTGGAAAGACTTGTATTGACTGATGCTGGGTGAAGTGAGCAGAACCAGGAGAATGATGTACACAGTAACAGCCATGTTGTGTGATGACTAACTTTGATAGACTTAGCTCTTCTTAGCAATACATGGATCTAAAACATCTCCAAAAGTCTCATGATGGAAAATGCTATCCACATCTAGAGAAAGAACTATGGAGTTTGAATGCAGATGGAAGCATACTTTTTGCTCTCTTTTTTTTCTTTTGTTTTGTTTCTCCCATTCTCACCATTCTTGTGGTTTCTTCCATTGGTTCTAATTCTTCTTTACAACATGACTGATGTGAAAATATATTTAATATGAATATATATGTAGAGCTTATATCAGATTGCACCCATCTTGGGGAGGGGGAAGGGAAGAGGGGGGAGAATATTTAAAACTCAAAAGCTTATGGAGGTGATTGTTGAAAACTAAAAATAAATAAATTAATAATAATAATAAAAAAAACTTGGAAAAACTTGCATGAACTGATGCTGAGTGAAGTGAGCAGATCCTGGAGAACATTGTACACAGTAACAGCAACATTGGGAGATGACTACTTTGATAGACTTAGCTCTTCTCAGTAATTTCATGATCTCAGACAACTCTAAAAGACTCATGATGGAAAGTGCCATCCACATCCAGAAAAAGAACTATGGAATCTGAATGCAGTTCGAATCATGCTATTTGCTCTCTCTCTCCTTTTTTTTTTTTTGTTTCTTCTTTCATGTGATTTCTCCCATTGGTTCTAATTCTTCTTCACAACATCACTAATATGAAAATATGTTTAATATGAATGTATATGTAGAGCCAATGTCAGATTGCATGCTATCTTGGGGAGGGGGAAGGAGAAGGAGGAGTAGAAATTTTGGGACTCATAATCTTATGGAAGTGAATGTTGAACACTAAATATAAATAAATTAATAAAAAAAACTTTCTATTGTTATTTTCCCAAATCTGAGAGGAACATTAAATTCTCCTCCATTTGTCTCTGAAATGGCTTTTTTCCAAATTAGAATTTTTTCTTTTCTTTTTATTTAAATATAGTATATAATCTCTTCATTTCTTAAAAATTTAAACTTTTTTTGCTTAATCTACTTTAAGCCAACCCTATTTCTGTAGGTAGTCTTCTCCTTATCTGCTAGCCTATTCCTTCTAATTGCCACCCTTTTCCCTAGTTTTGGAATTTTACTTGATTTATTAATTGCCTTTTCTTTTTTTCTTTCATCTAGTTATTGAATCATTCCTCACTTTTTTTCTCTATCAGTTAAGTAGTTAAAATTTTCCTTTTCCTCTCCTTTAATTTCTTGTTTTTTTTAAGTTTTCTGCACTGTTCTCTGAAAAAGGATAGCTTTATTTTGTTCTTTTTCTTAATTCCCTCACCTTTATGTCTATTATGAATTTTTATTCTTTGATTTATAGTTCTTAGTAGTTATAATAATTATTCATTACTTTTTAGTGTCTGTGTTCTGTTTGAAGTTAAAATTTATTAAGTATTCCTTTTGCATTCCTTCTTTGAAAAAAATTTCTACATTATTTCCTTGTATATTTACTTTTTGTAAATTTTTTTTTTGTCCCTCACTTTTAGGAGTATCAATTTCTGTTGAATAGAGAGAGAGGATAGTAATATCAATTTTGGTGGAAGATAAGACAGAAGCATTGTCCTGTGGTAGAAATTTCCCTTTGTTCCTGATTATGTAGTCTCATTCTCTTGGTCTAATCCTCTCTCCTCTTCATGATCATTTTCTTTCCCCAGTGTCATGCAATCTCCTCTCCATGTCCATGCCTTCCCACTCTTCTGGATATCAGTGGTCCCTAAAAACTCTGATTCTCCTGCTCCTGAGGAAAGTTGTTTCCCTGGATGCACAACACTCTTTCAGAAGTAGTGTACTTTGTGAACACTACATCTCTACAGATTAAACCCATTTAATGTTCCCATCTCTCATTATACAATATTTCTCTCCCTGTAGTATAGCTCTTAAGTGAACACATTCTCACTGTTGTCTTGAGATTTCCTCCTTTGTTTTCTCCTGTTTCAAATTCTCCCTGTGCCAATATACCCATTTTCTTAAAGATCCTCTTCTTCCTGAGATAATAAAGTAATTATTTTCCTTTCATTCCTTAATGCTGACCTAGTTAGGGTACATTATCCATCCTCCTTTATCTTCTACCACTCTGTTCTTTTATGAACACTAACATTCTGAAGTGTAGTCACTCCAAAAAAAAAAAAGGATTGATTTAGTTTTGTGTGAGGGGGCGGAGGGAGTGCTGTGAGGTTTTATCGATAGTCCTATTCCTCTACTGTCGTGTGTCCTGTTTCTTTAAAATACACTTTCATTTTAATCCACTTTTGTGATTTTGGAAAGAAAATCTCTTAATGTTCTCTCTGTTTTAATTCCTTCAAAAAAGAACAGACATCATAGGTGTTTTAAATACCTGTAGGTGGTTTTTTTTCTCTTTTACTTACCTACAGAGATAGGATAATTTATTTTGTTATTTTTTGCTTTCCTTAGTAGCCATATTTATTTCTATTATGTTTCTGTGGTCAGAGATATTTGCAAATCAAATGTAAAACATATGAAAGAATATTCCTGATAACTAATAAAAAGAGAAATGGAATATAAACAACCCATAATTATCATAGAGATTGCTGTAAGCACCCATACATGTTATCAGTTCTCTATGCTTCATTATATCCCTTACCTTAGTGACCTTCCCCCAAACCTTTTGTAAAAACTGGTGCGCCCCTATTGATCTATTGGGATTATCCATGTATAATAATAATTTGACTTTGAGGGTCAAATAGCCCTTTATATATAAGTGGAATAGGGACTTTGGGGAATACCTTGGGTTAGAGTGGGGCTAAAGGTTCCTCCTTCACCTGATCCTGCTTATTGTGGTACAGTTTTTCTATCTCTCCCTCAGGTTCACAATAGTAATTAAAAAAGAAATTATTCATTCATTCTCTTTTATGCATTCATTTATTTCTTTTTAACAACTCCATGTTTCAAGAACCAAACCAAAAGCTCCTTATGAGAGAGGATGTCATCATCTTCTGCCCGCCTCTCAGCACTACTTTCACCCAGCACTACTTTGCACAGAGTGCCAATTATTGTGGATAGCTGTGTTTGCCCAAATTGCCACTGTGTCTGTGTCTTACTCAGATTTCACCAACTGATGATTTGAGGCCTTCTGATGATGAAGGGCAATGACTTTCTCTTTCCTCCCTGGGTATCTATCGATCTATCAATTCATTTTTAAAATTAAATTTTATTTTCAAATTCACCTTCTTTCTCTCCCTGTCTTAGTCCCTCAATTAAAAAAGCAAGAAAACAAAATTTCTGTTATAAACATGTATAGGCAAGAAAAACAAATTCCTACACAGGCTATGTTTCTCCCCCTCTCCTCTGCCAGACTGTTTTCCAGTTTTCCAGAAGTTTTTGTCAACTAGTGAGTTCTTGCCTGAATAGCTGGCATATTTTAGTTTATCTTATAGGAGGTTGCTGTGCTCATTTGCTTCCATACATTTTGCACCTAATATTATTTTGATAATTACTGTTTTGTAGAATAGTTTGAGATCTACCTTCCTTCCCACTTTTTATTTTCCATCAATTTCCTGGATAGTCTTGATCTTTTGTACTACCATATGAATTTTGTTGTTATTTTTTTCTAACTCTACAAAATAATCTTTTGATAGTTTTGTTGGTATGGCACTGAAGAAGTCAGTTAATTTAAGTAGTATTGTAATTTTTATTTTATTAGTTCATCCTACCCATGAGCAATTGATATTTCTCCAGTTATTTAGATATACATTTATTTGTGTAAAGAATGTTTTGTAATTGTATTTATATAGTTCCTATGTGTATTTTGTCAGGTAGATAAGTATTTTCTACTGTCTGTAGTTATTTTAAATGTAATTCTTTTGCTGTCTATTCCTACTGGATTTTTTTGGTCATAGATAAAAATGCTAATAATTTATGTGAACTTATTTTATATTCTGCAACTTTGTTAATCATTTCAGTTAGCTTTTTAGTCGACTCCCTAGAGTTCTCTAATTAAACTACTATATCATCGGCAAAAATGATAATTTTCCCCCTCTTTGCCTATGGCCATTCCTTCAATTTCTTATTCTTGTCTTGTTACTATAGCTAACATTCTAGCACTGTATTGAACAGTAATGGTGAAAAATGACATCTTTGTTTTTCCTTTTTTTTATAGGAAGAAAAAGGATCACATTTTCTTTATTTTTTTTTTCTGTTTTAATACCTGTGTTACTGTTAAAATGTTCAAATATTCAGAAAAAATGTGTTGATCAGGTAGACAACAGGAAGTGAATGGCTGTTCAGAGAACATTTGCAATTCAGAGCACTGAAAAAAAAGCTATAGTGACAGTGCTTTAAACATCATTCAGAAAGAACTGCTATCAACTATAAAATACACAATCATTTGATTTGTATTCAAGTTATATGTGCAGAAACTGACTAGATATAAATTACTAACCTGCCAAGGCAAAGTTGATATGCAGGAACACAAAATTAATTTACCCAGAGTACAATATCTCTTTTCAAAGGTATTGTTAAAAGTAGGTTATGACTAAATTTAAAACTTCACAGAAGGGAAAATGCTTTAGATAAAACTCAGTTTTGCAAATGACATTTTAAAAAATCATGAAAATCCATTGAGCTAAATATAAGTCAATTTCAAATTGCAGTTTCTACTTTCTGAGCATGTTATTTACCATACCCTATCACAGGCTGCCTTGACTGAGAAAAGACATATTACATCCACACAGGTAAGGTGAGATCTTTAGTTTCTTACAATACCGTCACATGTGAACCATGAAGTCTTAAAATATTGACTGACCATTTCAGGAGACAAAAATTTGAAGCATTGGAGAGAAGTAATAAACAGAAATAACCACTTGTGTAAGGCTCAATTTATTCCCCCATTAAAACTTTTAAAAAGCATTGAAAAGACAATACTGAGTTTAATTAATAAATACAAGTTCAGAAAGTGATTAAAGAAATTAAAATATTTAAAATGAACCCTTGCATATTAGCCATTAAGAACTTAGAAAGCTACAAAAGGACTAATTAATAAAGAATCTATTTTTACTTATATTAAACATGCTAAGCATTCCTGGTTAAGGTCTTTGGATCTTGAAGGCCATGGACCTTATGCACTTAATTTGGTATATAGCAAAATGCTATTATCAAGATAAGTTTACTGAGACTCCGTTCTTCAACCCAGCCTGTCAAATTGTCCAAAGCAGAATCTGTGTAAATTTCCTCTGAGTTTTCTCTGCTTTGTATGGTCATGAATGAGGTTAGCTTTTTCACTGGAGGGCAAGTTTTGCAACGTTAATCTTGTTTCTCAGTCAGGAATACATAGTTCATTTGCCTGACTATTTCTGCAAACAGTTCATCCATCATAGTTTTACTTTTTGCTGATGTTTTTGTGAATGGGCATCCCCACTCCTGAGCCAAAGCTCTGCCTTCTGCAGTTAAAACTTCCCTTTCTTATTCCAGATTCAATTTATTCCCTACTAGAATGAGTGGAACTTTTACATGTCTTTTGACTCTGGCAATCTGGTCCCTTATTGGCTTGATATCCTGGAAAGACTGCTGGTTAACTAGGCTAGTTAACTAGGATAAAATCTTGGCCATTTTTGATGTGGAAATCTCTCATGGAAGCAAACTGCATGATTCCTGTGGTGTTCAGGATTTCTAGCAAAGAGAGAGAAGAGTCCAATTTGATTTCTTTGAGGTAAAAATCCTCAGTAGTGGGATCATATTTTTTGGTGAAGTTGCCCATGGCAAATAGCACAGTCAGGGCAGACTTATCCATCTCTCTGATCCCTAAAATCTCCACCTTGTACTTCCTTTTCAGTTGTGCCTTCATTAGCTCCCTTTCTGCAGGATAAAAAAGAGCTTCACAAACTATGGCAGACAAAGAGGCAGGGGGTATGGTTATCTGTGGTTATGGACCTGGGGTTGAGAGCTGGTAAAGTGGCATACCTCATATTGAGAAGGCAGTGATCAGTCCTCAAGCCATAGAAACTCTGAAAGTTTGCAGTAAGCTGATATGAATCTCTGTTGATGGCTTTGAAGGTAAGGATGAGATCTGGCTGCACTTTGTACACAGTGGGCATCATTGGAGAGGAGAACCAGTGGAAGGAATAGTATTCCATCACATCTGTATATCATAATGTGTTCAATCATTTGCCAATTGCTAGATTCCCCCTTGTTCCAATTCTTTGCCTCCACAAAAATATCTGCTATAAATATCTTTGTATATCCTTAGAGTATGCTTGCTTAGGACTAATATGTACACTTATCCTTAACTTAATTAGGATTTAAACTATCCTTCTTCTAATTTCCCTCTCTCTTCCTTCTCAATCAATCAATAAACATTTATTAAGTGCCTGTTATTTGCCAGTCCTAAGGGCTAGGAATAGAAAAAGGAGACAAAAGACAGTTCATACCTTCTAGGAGCTTACAATCTAATGGGGGAGTAAACATGCAAACAGATATATACAAAACAAGATGTATAGGATACACAGGAAACAATTAACAGCGAAGTCACTGGAATTAAGATGAGTTGGGGAAGACTTCCTGAAGAAGGTGGTATTTTAGTTGGGATTTAAAGGAAGTCAGAGAAGTCAGTAGAGGGAGCAGAGGAAAGAGAGCATTTCAGGAATAGAGGACAACCAGAGGGAAAGCCTAGAGCTGACAGATGGAGTGTCTTGTTCATAGAACTGCCAGTGGGCCAGTGTTGCTTAATTGAAGAGTACATGTCAAGGAGTAAGATGTAAGAAGACTGGAAAGGTGGAGGGGAGCTAGATCATGCCAAATGAATGCCAAAAAGAATATTTTATGTGTGTTCCTGGAGGCAATAGAAAGCTACTGGAATTTACTGAGTAGGGGGTGTGATGTGATTGGACCTGCACTTTGTGGCTGAATGAATGGAAGATGGAGAGAATTGAGGCAGATGACCCACCAGCAGGCTATTGCGATAATCAAGGTGTGAGGTGATAAGGGCCTATACTAGGGTAGCAGCAATGTCAGAGAAGAGCAGAGGGCATATTTGAGAGATGTTGCAAAGGTGAAATTGATAGGCTTTGGCAGCAGATTGGATGGGGGCGGGGCAGTGTGTGAGAAATAGTGAGGAATCAAGGATGACTCCCAGGTTGTGATACTAAGGGACTGGTAGGATGGTATTACCCTCTATAGAAATAGCGAAGATGGTTGGTGGGGCTTAGGGAGAAAGATAGTGAGTTCTACTTTGGACATATTGAGTTTACAGTGTTTACTGGACATCCAGTGGAGATGTCTGAAAGGCAGTTGGAGATCCAAGATTAGATGTCAGTAGAGAGATTAGGATACTTCACAGAGATCAAGTGACTTGGCCAGGGTCTTAATGTGTGAGTCTGGATATGAACTCAGACTTTTCTGACTCCAGGTCCAGCACTCTGTTCACTGTACCACCTAGCAGCAGATATCAAGGAAAGGTCCATTTGTTCCTATGCTTTTTCAGTATTTTAAATAGAAGTGGTTCCTGAATTTTGTTATAAACTTTGTCAGTACCTATTGATGTAATAGTATAGTTTTTAAAATGTTCTTTTATATTTACAGTTTTTCTTGTGTTGAATCAAGTCTGTATTCCCAGTTTCAATTCAACCTCATCTCATTGTTTATAATATTTTTAATGTTATTATAACCTTTGATAATGTTATGTTTATAATTTTTGCATTTATATTCATTACTATATTGATGTTTAGTTTTCTTTCTCTGCATTGTCCCTCCCTCATTTAGACATCAAGGCCATATTTGTATCAAAGAAAAAATTTGTTAGGATACTTTTTTTTCCCTCAATTTTTCCAAATGGTTTATATAAGGTTGGATTTAATTTTCTTTAAAAGTTTGATAGAATTTACTTATAAAACTTGTTTTGTTTTTCCCCTTGAGGAGTTCATCTGTGTCTTATTCAATTCATTTTCCTAAGGGTGAGTTATTTGCAATTTCTTTTTTCTTGCTTTGTTAATTTTGGTGTTTATTTTTTTTTGTAAATATTTATGCATTTTATCTAATTTATGAACTTTTATTTGTATGTAATTGGGCAAAATAAATTTCTTGTACTTTATTTTGAGTCCTTCTGAATTCTGCCCTTTCATTTTTTGATGTTATTTGGTTTTCCTCTCTTTTAAAAACCAGATTATTTACCTATTTGTTTTTTAAAAATAATCCCAGTTTTATTTATCATTTGATTTTTTTCTTTCACTTTTGTTAGTCTCTTATTTGAATTTCAGAATTTCTATTTCCAATTTGGGCTTTTTGATTTCTTACTTTATGAGTTTTTTTTTTAAATGCATGCCGTATTTATTGATCTGATTTCTTTCTTTTGCTGATGAACACATTTAGAGATGTGCATTTTTACTTATAGGATCACTTTGGCTGTATCCCAAAAGCTATTTTGTTAACTTGTCATTTCCTTTGGTGAAACAACTTAGGAATTGTTATTTGACCTTCCAGTTCTTTGGGACTAAATTATTTAGTCTCCAGTTAATTTTACATATTCTTTTCAAGGGCTCTTATTGAATATGATTTTATAATATTATGGTCAACAAAGAAGGGGCTTAGTGTTTCTGTTTTTCTGTATTTGTTTGTTAGGTTTTTAATGCCCTAATATATGGTCACTTTTTCTAAAAGTGCCATTTACAGTTGAGATATATTTCTACTTCTTTGTATTCACTTTTAGTAATCAACCAAGGTCTCATAGATCTAACTTTCATAAAGTAAAATAGAAATTCAGATTTTTAACTTTGTACTTGCTCATCTCTTTATTGTAGCTATCTTAAGTCTGAAAGGGATATTGCTATCTCCTACTATTATAATTTTGTAGTCTATTTCTCCTTGTAATTCTATTAAACTTTCCTTTAAGTATTTAGGTGTTCTGCCATTTGGTGGTTATATACTATGGCAATGATTTATTAACTATGGTAACTTTAAGTTTAATGTAGTTTTTTTTAATGGTGTTTGGTATTTTTTTCCCCCAGTTACATGTAAAAAACAATTTTTAACATTCATTTTTAAACTTTGAGTTCCAAATTCTCTCCCTTCCTACCTCCTCAACCCCTCCTAATTGAGAAGGCAAGCAATTCAATATTGATTATATATGTAGTGTAAAACACTTGCATAATAGTCATATTGTAAAAGACTGTTTACCTCTATCCTGTCCCACCTCCCATTTATTCTATTCTTTCCTTTCACCCTGTCCCACCTCAAAAGTGTTTGTTTCTGATTGCCCCCTCCCCCAATTTGCCCTCCCATCTGTCATCCCCTTTCTCTTTTTCCCTTCCCCCCTACTTTCCTGTTGGGTAAGATAGATTTCTATACACAATTGACTGTGTATTTTATTCCCAATTCTGATGACAGTAAGGTTCTCTCATTCTCTCTCACCTTTTCCCTCTTCCCCTCTACTGTAAAAGCTTTTTCTTGCCTCTTTTATGTGAGATAAGTTACCCCATTCTACCTCTCCCTTTCTCTTTCTACTAGTACATCCCTCTTTCACTCTTAATTTTATTTTTTAGATATCATCCCTTCATATTCAACTCACACCTGTGCACTCTGTCTATATATACTCCATCTATCTTAATAATGACAATGGTCTTATGAGTTACAAATATCATCTTTCCATATAGGAATATAAACAGTTTAACTTTAATAAGTCCCTTATGATTTCTCTTTCTTGTTTGCCTTTTCATGCTTCTCTTGAGTCTTGTATTTGAAAGTTCAGTTTTCAATTTAGCTCTTATCTTTTCTCAAGAATGCATTAAATTCCTCTACCTCGTTGAATATCATTTTTCCCCCTCAAGGATTATACTCAGTTTTGTTGGGTAGGTGACTCTTGGTTTTAATCCTAGCTCCTTTGACCTCTGTAATAGTGTATTCCAAGCTCTCTGATCCTTTAATGTAGAAGCTGCTAAATCTTGAGCTATCCTGACTGTGACTCCACATTACTTAAATTGTTTCGTTCTGGCTGCTTGCAATATTTTCTCCTTGACCTGGGAACTCTGGAATTTGGCTAAAATATTTCTGGCAGTTTTCATTTTGGGATCTCTTTTAGGAGGTGAGTGGTGGATTCTTTCAATTTCTATTTTACCCTCTAGTTCTAGAATCTCAGGGCAGTTTTCCTTGCTAATTTCTTGAAAGATGATGTCTAGGTTTTTTTTTTGATCATGACTTTCAGGTAGTCCAATAACTTCTAAATTTTCTCTCCTGGATCTATTTTCCAGGTTAGTTGTTTTACCAATGAGGTATTTCACATTGTCTTCTATTTTTTAATTCTTTTGGTTTTGTTTTATAATTTCTTGATTTCTCATAGAGTCATTACCTTCCATTTGCTCCATTCTAATTTTTAAGGAATTATTTTCTTTGGTGAGCTTTTGTACCTCCTTTTCCATTTGGCGAATTGTACTTTTTAAGGAGTTCTTCTCCTCATTGGCTTTTTGGACCTCTTTTACCATTTATTCTAGTCTATTTTTTAAGGTGTTATTTTCTTCAATTTTTTTGGGGTCTCCTTTAGCAAACTGTTGACTCATTTTTCATGATTTTCTTACATCACTCTCATTTCTTTTCCCAGTTTTTCCTCTACTTCTCTTGCTTGATTTTCAAAATCCTTTTTAAGGTCTTCGTGGCCTGAGACCAATTCATATTTTTCTTGGAGGCTTTGGCTATAGGATTTTTGGTGATGGAGGATTGGGGATGAAGAATACTGAGGAAGGTCCTGTAGGAGGCTATGAGCTTCCTGAGAAGGATTGCTTACAGGGGTGGAAGGTGGAGCCTCCTGGCCAGAGGAGGGGAAAGTAGAGGATCATCTAGGAGGTCTGGCTCTTTTTCCTGCTTTTTCTCTGGTTTGAATTTTGCTAAAAGCATTTTGCTTTGTTGCCACAGGCTGGGGTCTTACAAAGGACTATGAAGGCCTGGACATAGGGAACTTCAGTCAATTTCCCTTTGTGATAGCAGAGAAGATTAAGTTGCAGAGTAGTATTATAGTTAAGAGACCCAAAAATAGGCCACTTTTCTTGGTTCTCTAGAATATATTGAGGCCAGGCAATATTCCAAAGGAATTTGAGGCATCTTCTTTTAAGGTCTTGAAGACCGAGTTTCTTCCAATTTTGTAAAAGACAACCTAGTAGGGAGTTCATGGTGTGGAAGGAAACTGCCCTGTTGTGCCTTAAATCCAAAACAAGTCATTTTCCCTTTAAGCTACCCCACCTCCATGTGGTGTCTCATAGGAGGGGAAAAACACAGGTGTCCCCCACTTAAAGAGAACCTGCAAATGGTATGCAAAGACCACAACATGGTTCAGAGACCCCAGTCTGGCTGGAGTGTCAACAGTAAAGAGAATGGGCTTATGAGCTTACCTTGAATTGGAGAAAACTGAAGGCAAAGACAAGCCCATTGGGTGCCAAAATGATGAAGTGCAAGGTCACCAAAATGTTGGGGTACAAAGTGTGTGTTGTGTTGTCGTCTTGAAAGAATTCACTCAGGTTGCCTCCAAATGAAGTAAAGGCATTTATTCTGGATAACACACCAAGCAGGCTCCTCCTTAAGGGAGGCATCCTCCTAAGGGAGACCAGGAGAAACTAGGGGTTCTTATAGAGGAAAACCTGCTGTGGGTGGAGAGGTGAGGTAATCAGGCACAGGAAAGTGAGGTAACCAGGGACATGTAGGCAAGGGGGCAGTGGTTCAGATTTTTGTACATATCTAGGCACATCATTATTCCATTGTTCAGCCCATTCACCCAGGGCAGAGGGACCCCTGTTAGTTTCAGTATTTCATTGACTTGCCTATTGGAATCTCATTATCTCATTGACCTGTCTATTCAAATCTCATTATCTCATTAACTAGTCCATTTACCTAAAGCAGAGGGGCCTTTGCTTTTCTTTTCACTTCCAGAAAGTCTAATCTCATCAGTAGCAATTAAAATTAGTGAAGTCTCTTATAAAGTAACCTTTCCTGTACTCCATATATGTTTTATAAGTACCTAGTTATTTTTCTATTGTATCCCCTATTTGAATATAAATTTCTTTAGTGGAGGAATTGTTTTTGCTTTTGTTTATGTCCCTACTGTACCATTCCAGAAACTTGGTAAGTGCTTGATAAAGTCTTATTGACTGACTGTCCTCTCTTGCAACCCCAAACCCTGTTCTTCTTCCTCACCTTGACCTTCTCCTCCCCTAAGTTCTTTCCCAAGCCATCAGTGCTACATTAACTACACTCTCCTCCCTCCTTGTCTTCACTCCGTGGTGAATCAGTTCAACTCTACATGGCTTTTTTGTGAAAAATGTGGGCATCACTACATAAATTTTAGAAACTAATACTGTAGGTAAAACTGGAATCCAGCTAATGAGGGGTTAATCAACGCTGGAAGAATTGCTGCCTAGGAATGTTTATGGTGAGCTATGGCCAGTAGGGATACTCCCATCTCCTAGAGAAAAGTTGCAAGTCCTGCATATGCTAAAGAGAAATTGACAGGGTCTGGATTAGTGTTACAAGTAGAATAGCTGATGGGCAATTCAGGTATTGCATTCAACTAGTTACCCCTTGTCCAATAAATAATACAATGATAGGCCATCTTTCTGTAGCCTTAAGAAAGGCAGTAATTTAGCTTTACAACCAAAGGACCTTTTCTTGGGGCCAATGTCATACAATAAAAACCACATTAGTACATACTTACTCGTCTTTGCTTTTCATGTGATTTTGAACATAATTCAAATATAAGAATTTTGTTGAAGATTAGTCATAGTTACATAAAATGTAAAAAGCTTTTGAAGAAACAAAACCAATGCAACTAAAATTAGAGGAGAAGGAATCTGAGGGAAAAAAACAACCTTTGCAGCAAGTTTCTCTTATACAGATCTCATTTCTAAGATATATTGGGTCAAATTTACAAGAAAAAAAGTTTATTTACCACTTGATTAATGGTCAAAGGACATAAATAGGCAGTTTTCAGAGAAAGAAATCCATATGAAAAAATACTCTAGATCCCTAACAATTAGAGAAATGCTAATTAAAACAATTCTGAATTACCACCTCAATCAATAAACAAACACTTATAAGCACCTACTATGTGCCAGGTACAATGCTAAAGGAGAAGGATAGGAAAAAAAACAAGACAAAAGACAGTTCTTGACTTCTAGGAGCTTACAATCTGGGCAATACAACATGCAAAAAAATATATACAAAGCAAGCTATAGACAAGAAGTAGGAGATAATTAACAGAGGGAAGACGCTGGAGTTAATAGGGGTTGTAGAAGGCTTTTTGAAGAAGGTGGGATTTTAGTTGGGACTTAAAGGAAGCCAGGGAGGTCAGAAGTTAGAAGACTTGTATGAACTGATTTAAAGTGAAGTGAGCAGAACCAGGAGAATAATTTATACAATAAAAACAATATTGTGAAGATAATCAACTTTGAAAGACTTAGTAACTATGATCAACATAATGATGATTCCAAAGGAATTATGGTGAAACATATTATCTACTTCCAGACAGAGAGTAGATGGACTCACAGTCTCAAAGGGTAAACACTCTCCCTTCTTCACTCTGACTGCTGACCTCCCTGGCTTCCTTTAAGTCCCAAATCAAATTCTACCTTCAGGAGGCCTTCTCAAACCTTTCTTAATTTCAGTGCCTTCCCTCTGTTAATTATCTCCTATGTATCTTGTCTGTAGCTTGTTTTGTATATACTTGTTTGTGTTTTGTAAACTCCTAGAGAGCAAAGACTGTCCTTTGGCTCTTTTTTTTTTTTGTATCCATGTTATATTAGAGACACCAAATGTGATTCATTATTATTAGCAAGTGTAAGTTGTTTACTGCTGTTCAAGATAAGTGTATCTCATAGGATTTCAAAATATATTTTCTCCTTTTCCTTCCTTCCTTTTTTCCTACATGGCTAATATAAGAATTTGTTTTACCTATTAAATTTTTTTTAAAATGATAATCACTGTAATTTTATCAACAGGCCCAATCTACACATTATTATAATTTTTTTACCTTTGAAAGACCAATGAAAAGCTTTCATTTTTAAGGAACTCTGATTCAAGAAATGTTTCAGTTTTGTTTGTACTTGAACATGAAACATAGGCTTTCTCAGGATTTTGTTTTTGGTTTTGAAAATATTTTTGTCATTTGTCACTTAAAAAGGTAGTTGATTTAGCAACAGCTAGTCTTTGATTCTGATTGGAACTGCCCCAAACATCCTCTGAGCTCAGTGTAGTTTTTGAGATTTTAAAGAATATATGATTGTGCAAAAGCAGGTGAGCTTGTTTTGAAAGGGGAAAACACATTTAAGCTTCTGCTTCTGCTGAATGAGATAACAATGACTTTGTATTTCAATAAATTTGTATATTTGCTCATGTGTTGTTTTTCCCCATAGAGCATACATTATTACAGACTTCATGGGCATCAGAAATGAAAGTTTTATGAAAGTAGCTGCTGTAGGAACCTGGATGGGGGACTTCGTTACAGCTTGGATGGTAAGAAAATTTTAAAGTTTCTGTCAGGGGAAGAAATATCTCATGATGTTGGGTAGATGCTTTTTTTTATTGAAAGCAAACAATAACAATATTAACAGCTTAGTACTTAAGGGTACAAGAATATTGTAATCACAGTGGGGATTACTTTCATGTACAAGATGGGCTAGATAACCATTGATGTCACTTCCTGTGCTCAAATTCTATGATTCTACAATTCTATATTATATCTGTGTTATGTTAGTTGTGTCAAAGACAATTAATGTAACTCTCTACATTAGCAGGTTAAGTTGTGTCCTGTTGTTTAAGGTAAGTGTATCTCATAGGGTTTCTAAATGTGGCCAATGGAAGGTATTTATAGATGTCATCTGAAGTCTGCACCTTCCAGGAAGAGAGGAGAAGAAGCCCAGTGGGAGAGAATAGCAAGCCTCCAGAGCACCCTAGGCCAGATGTTCTTTCCTCCAGAGTCTGCTTGTCTGTTATTATAAACTATTTGCCCTTCCAAATATTGCCAGTCTAGGGGGATGATAGGTTAAAAAATATTACATCTTTGATTACTCATGAGGAAGCTTACACTCACATGCTTGGCTTTTTCCTGCTAGATGCTGGTTACACAAAAGACTGTCACAGATAGTAGATAGCTAGCGAATACATTTATTCAGGCATTTAGAAAATAGAAATCACGGAAGTTATATAGATTAAAATGTATGAAGAAATATTTAGAGTGAATGTACGGTCCCACTTGGAGTAAGATATTTCAGCTTCAATCAAGTAGAAGCCCCTATTCTCACATAAGCAAAAATACTCCAAATTCTCTTGGAAGGCTAGCTATAAATCAAGAACATGTTAAGGAGCTGGCTTCTCCTATATGTCTGCGGCTTACAAAGTTTCTTTCTCTCTGTGTATTTGGAGTCAATCCCAAAGGGAATCTGGCACCATGTATTTCCTCTCTCAAAGAAAGAAAAAGATTGTCTCTTCTCTCCGAACTCTCCACATATCAATTGCACCCCTTGCATGTCATTATGCTTAGCATTCTCTCCAGCAATTCAGAGTCATGTATATTTGGCATACAAAATGCCTTACTTAGGCTTGGTTTGAATCCTGGGTAATATTCCTTCCCTAGGCAGAAACTTTTTATAGTCACTTCTGAAATATCAGCTGGGAGCAAGTTTGAAACCTGTATACAACATAAACAAAAACATCACAAAGAACAAGAGTAATTTTCCTAATACCCCAGGTAAGCATAAAGAAAAATTGCTCAGATATCTTAGAACAAGAGGACAATGTAGAAATTAAAAGAATCCATTTTTGGGGGGAGGGGGAATTCTGGGAAGATGGCAGGGTAGGTAAGAAAATTCCAGGCTCTCCAAACTTCCTCCATAAGCAGACAGAATGTTGTCACAAAATGAATGTAGAGCAGAAAAAAAAGGGAGGTAAAGCAGCTGTCCTCCTGGGACCAATTGAGAGGACATCGGGGAAATACAGGACCTCCAGGGGCTGAGATTTGGCCTGAGTGAAGAATAAACACCTCAAGGCAAACTGCTAAATCAACAAAAAGCAGGATCTGGGGACAGAAGCATACTAGGCTTCAAGAACTATCATTTCATGAGCTTTCACCTCAGAAACTTTCATCCAGGCTGCCACTGTAAGTGAGGAGGAGTGAACACATGTCTGGTGAATGTGGTTCAGGTCACTACAGGGAAAAAGCATTTTCGGGACAGCATGGCTGGGGACCCTAACTGTGGCCTAGAGGAGGAGAGGAGAGCTTGAAGTTGGGCCCCCATACAGAATTCAGAAAATAAGAAAGGAGGAACTGAGTCCTGGGGCACCATTACCCATAGCTCAGGATTATAACCTGATTACAATAATAAGCTGCTAAGAATAAAATAAAATGAAACAAAATAAAAATGAGTAAGCAAAGGAAAAATAACCCAACCAAAGATAGGTACATGGTGTGAAAGAACATCTGGATTCCTATTCAAAGGACAAAAGTGAGGTAAAAAAGCCTATCCTGCCCCAAAGAATAATGTCAAATAGTCACAAGCCCAAAAAGAATTCTTAGAAGAACTTAAAAAGGAATTAAAATCATAAGAGAATGAAGGAAAAAATTGGAAAAAAAAACAATCTAAGGAAATTATGAAAAGAAAGTTAACCAAGTGGAAAAAGATATCCAAAATCTTTAAAAAAAAAAATAACTGCTTGAAAGCTGGAATTAAGCAAGACGAATCAAATGATGTTATAAGACACCAAGAAATAATAAAACTGGAAAAAAATAGAAGAGAAACTAAAACATCTCATTAGAAAAACATATGATCTGGAGAACAGATCAAGCAGAAACAAAATTGTTGAATTACCTGAAAGTTATGATTTAAAAAGGAATCTTGATACAACACTGTAAGAAATTATTAAGGAAAATTGCCCTGAAATTCTAGAACAAGAGGGTAAGGTAGAAATGTGGTACCTCAGAGTTGTTTTGATTTGCATTTCTCTAATCAATAGTGATTTAGAGCATTTTTTCATGTGATTATAGATAGTTTTAATTTCTTCATCTGAAAACTGTCTGTTCATATTCTTTGACCATTTATCAATTGGAGAATGAGACAAGTGGGATTTATACCAGGAATGCAGGGATGGTTTAACATAAAACTATTAACATAATTGATTATATCAATAACAAAAGTAAAAAGAAATTATAAGAACATATCAATAGATGCAGAAAAGAGCTTTTGATAAAGTACCACAGTCATTTTACTAAAAGCACTTGAAAATATAATATAAATATAAGTATAGTATGAATGGATTTTTCCTTAAATTGATAAAAAGTATTTACCTAAAACCATCTTCAAGCATTTTTTGTAATGGGGATAAGCTGCAAGCCTTCCCAGTAAGAGTGAAACAAGGATGCCCATTGTCACCAATATTATGCAATATTGGAAATCCTAGCAATAAGAATAAAAGAAGAAAAAGAAATAGAATCAGAATGGATGATGAGGAAATAAAACTATCTCTTTTTGCAGATGATATGATATACTTGGAAAACCCCAAAGATTCCACTAACAATTAAAACAATAATTTTAGCAAAATAGCAAGATATAATGTAATCCACATAAATCATCAGCATTCCTGTATATCACAAACAAAACCTTGGAAGAATTGATATGAAGAAATATCCCATTTAAAGTAACTCTAGACAGTATAAAATACTTGGAAGTACAGCTGGCAAAACAAACCCGGGAACTATATGAAAAAATTATTAAAATATTTTTATTGAAACAAAACTAGATTTAAATAATTGGAGAAATATTAAATGTTCATGGGTAGGCAGGGCCAATATAATAAAAATGACAATTTTATCTAAACTAATTTATATGTCAAATGCCATCTCAATTAAATTACCAAAAGTTATTTTACTGAATTAGAAAAAAATATTGACAAGATTCATTTGGAAGAACAAAAAGTCAAGAATATCAAAGGAATTAATGAAAAAGTATAAAGGAAAGGAGTTTAGCAATACTTGATTTTAAACTATATTATAAGGCTGTAATTATCAAAACCATCTGCTACTGGCTAAGAATTAGAAAGGTAAATCAGTGGAACAGAGTAGACATACAATTTACAGCAGCAAATAAATATAGTAACATTATATTTGACAAATGTAAAGACTTAAATTTTAGGGATAAGAATTCATTATTTGCTAAAAATTATTGGGAAAACTGGAAAGCTGTCTGACAGAAATTAGACTTACACCATTTACTAAGATAAGATAAAAATGGATACATGACCTAGATATAAAGATATTACAAGAAAATTTGAGTGACATGGAATAAATATATTACCTATCAGATTTATGGATAGGTGAATAATTTTTGAATAAACAAGAGACAGAAAGCAGAGTGAGGTGAAAAATGGGTAATTTCTATTACATTAAATTAAAAAAGGTTTTGTACAAAGAAAACCAATGTAGGATCAGAAGGAAAGCAGAAAGTTGGGGAGAAATTGTATAGACAGTTTCTCAGATAAAGGTCTCATATCTCAAATATATAAAATAACTTTGTCAAATCTATAAGAATAGAAGTTATTCCTCAGTTGATAAATGGTCAAAGGATATGAAGAAATCAAAATAATTTATGGTTATATAAAAATGTTCTAAATCATTATTGATTAGAGAAATGCACATTAAAACAACATTTAGATATCATTTTATCATTTTATCTGATAGGTATAAATCCATTAGAAACCTATCAGATTGGCTAAAATGATTGAAGGGGAAAGCAACAAATGTGGATGATGATGTAGAAAAATTGGGATACTTATTCACTGTTGGTGGAACTGTGAACTAATCCAACCATTTTGGAGAGCTATCTAGAATTATGCCCAAAGAGTTATTAAACTGCCTATACCCTTTGACCCAAGAATACCATTATTAGACCAGTTTCCCAAGTTAATTAGGGGAAAAGGAAAAGAACCTATGTGTTCTAAAATATTTAAAGCATTTTTCTTTGTCGTGGCAAAGAACTGGAAATTGCAGGGATTGCATCAATTGGTATATTATTGTGATGGAATCCTACTGTGCTATAGGAAATGATAATCTCGATGATCTTAGAAAAACATTGATAGACTTGCACAAAATAGTGAAGAGTGAAATGAACAGAACCAAGAGAATATTATATATAGTAACAACACTATTGTTTTAACAACAACTTTGAGAGAATATTGAATGTAATAACAATATTGTTTTAAGAACAACTTTGAGTTTTAAGAACAGCTAAGTCCTTTTAACACTTACAAGGGAAAAAAGTTACATGATAACTTTATTATATATTTAAAAGGAATAGCAAGTTGTACATAATAGATTTACAGTTTCATATATAATCATCCTTTTTTCTACTCTACTATGTTATGGAAATGCTTGTTTTATTTCTTAAGTTCCGAATAAATGCCTTTGTAAAGAGTAAGAGGGTCTTGGCTGCGTGCTTACTAAAATAAAAATTAAAAAAAGAATCCATTTGGTCACCTCCTAAAAGGAATCCTAAGATGAAAATTTCCAGAGATATGATAGCCAAAATTCAGAGCTCACAGGTCAAAGAAAAAATAATGAAAGTAGCAAGAAAGAAAGAGTTCATGGGCTTAATAGCCGCAGTTAGTATCACACAAATTTTATCAGTTTTATCGGAAATAAAAATCTTGGAATATGACATTCTATGAAGACAAAAGATCTAAGCTTACAACCAAGAATAATTTATCCAAAAATGCTGAGTATAATGTTATAGGGAGAAAAATGGAGTTTCAAGGAAACAGAAAAATGGAGTTTCAAATATTCCTGATAAGAAGTTCAGAACTGAGTAGAAAATATGATGTACAAACACAAGTTAAGAAAACCTTTAAAAGGTAAACATGAGCAAGCAATCATTAGTGACTAAAAAAAGTAAAACAACAGTTTGTGAGAAGATGTTACTTAGACTCTTAGAATTCTATCATCAGCAGCATTAATAGAGTAAGTCTTATTACATAGTTATAAATAGTTAAATAAAGGATCTGAATAGGCAGTTTCCAGAGGAAATTGGAACTGATGGGATGCTTATCAATTGGGGAATGGCTACACAAGTTTTGGTATGTGAATATGATGGAATAATATTGTACTATAAAGAATGATTAAGGGGATGACTTCAGAAAAATCCGAGAATACTTATGAACTGATAGAATGTGAAGTGAGCAGGATCAAAAGAACAATTTATACAGTAACAATAATATAATAAAGATAAATAGCTTTGAAGAACTTACTAAGTCTGATTAAATAGTGACAAACCACAATTTTGGTGGAATCATGATAAAATATGTTATCTATCTCTAGACATAAAGCTGATGAATTGTTTGAAGTATATTTTCTTCTCTTTCATTCTTTACTTTTTTCTTTTTTTGTTTGACATGTAGAATGCAGTAATTTGTTTTTCATTACTATGCATATTTACATTGGACTCTGTTTTTCTTGCTTTCTTAATGGATGGAGGGAGGAGAGGAGAGAGAGACTTCAGAAATGAAAGTAAAATAAAATTGAATTTCAAGTAGTATCAATACTAAATTTATTTGTATTAAGTGACATAGCATCTAAATTCTTAAACAAAATGTTAAATGAGTTACAGGGAGAAATATAAAGTAAAACTGTAATAGCAGGGACTTCAATTTGCTCCTTTTAGACCTAGAAAAATCTAACAAAAAAAAGAAGCAAGAAAGAATGAAGGACCTGAATAAATTTTTTTGAAAAGTTAGATATGGTAGGCCTCTTGAAAATATTAAATACTTTTTCTCAGCATATCACACAAAATGACTATATATTAGGGCATAAAAACATCATGAATATAAGGATGACTAGCTCTCATATGGACATTTGTTCTGGAATCTCTAGGTCCATTTCTCTTTCAAGGTAACAGATTTCTGCCTTTTAGCATAATGCCTTTGTAAAGAGTAAGAGGGTCTTGGCTACATGCTTACTCTTTTCCTCACATTTCCTCAAGTGTCATATTTGGTTAGAATTATATCTATTTACCATACCTCTATTCTTGTTAAGTTAGGGGTACATTACTTTGGAAGGCCTAGGGTCAATATTATTTTCACTGATCTTTCTCAAAAAAGAAAGCAATACTTAACTCGAGCCAAAAGACTATCATCAATAACTAGTACACCTCTATATCAAAGCAAGCAGCAAACAGAAATTAGGGAAGTAATACAGATTAGAATAAATCAAAGAATACAAGAGCAAAACAGCTTTTTAGGTGGAAGTGGGAGATCTCATCTTGGTCTAGGATAGAGGATGATCTCACTGAGGGGAAGTCTGCTCTCAGCAGTCTCTAGTCTTGCAAGCAATGAAAGTCAATGGACATGTTGGGGAATAGCTCTTCCCATTACTGTGTCTCTGAAGGCTTCATATAGCCATTCAAAAGTCCATGCTTGCCTTTTATAACTGACTCTCTTGAAGATTTCCAACCATGTGAAGAAATCCCTTCTCTCTTTATGCAGGTACACAGTGTCAGAGTTCTGTCTCAGCATTCTCCCGGGAAATGAGGAGTCATATTATCTTAAATATGCAATTCAGCATGGTCACAAGTTTGTCCTCTTGGGGACCATTCACCTGGTGGAAAGATGTATTACAATTGTTTTACCTGCTTATGTTATCCAGATCAGGTGTTTTAAATGATTATGAAGTGAATTATGAAGAGAAAGAGAACTATAGACCAATTTCCCAAATGAATGCTTTGCTCTGGATCACCACCACCACCGTTACTACTACTACTACTACTACTATTACTATAACTATTGCTGCTGCTACTGCTACTACATTGCACACATACGCATACACTAACTGTATGACACTAAACTTAACCCATCATTGTCTCAATCAACTTCCTAAGACTTCCAATCTACTTTGTTTGAGAATTTCCTCTTTGGAAGTTCTACATACCAATTATATCAAACATCCAGTGCCTTCTCTCTTCCTCTGCTAACTCCAATAAACCCTTTAAGGTAGTGTGTTGGAAGTTGTGTATACAAAGATCAAAACAAAGCATTACTTGTTCAGGAGTTTACATTCTACTACAAGATCTAGCATGTGTAGAAATAAGTAAAGAAAAAGCTAGCTGTAGTGGAATGGAGAGATAAACAGCAACAGAAAGACTGAGAAAAGGTTTCATTTAGGAAATGGCACTTGGTGAGCTGTGAAGAGTTGTAGGAATTTCAAAAACGTTCTGAATAGCCAAGCATAAAGGATAGCTATATAAAGGCATTGATGAAAAATATGGAACATCATATACAAAACACAGCAAGATAGCTTATTGAGTCAGATTAAACTTTCAGGCCATTAAAACCCTTGTTTTTATTTCTTTTTTTTAAAAATATGAACTGATTTCAGTCTACATCTTCCTCCATCCATTACATATATGAATGCCTTTTTGAACCTAAGTGCAGATGTTAACACATATCTCTACCTTTTAGTTTTTATTTTATTCAATATAACTTATTGTTTACATGGTCATTTTTTAGATCCTGGTTCTGTTGACCAAAGCATTAGCTATCCTGTTCAGCTTTGAATTATTGTTTAAAAATTTGATAAACATGACATGAATTTGTAGGCAGGAGTACAGATAATCAAGTTAGAGTTCTAGCTCTTATACTTATCGGCTCTATGTCCTAGGGGAAGTCGTTTGATCTCTCTGATGTTTGTAGTAAATTTCTCATACTAAGTTGGAGATATTAATTCTTGCACAATCTATTTCCCAGGGATGTACCAAGGAAAGTACTTTGAAAAAAAATTAAATACCAATTAAATGTGAATCATTATCCAGTTCACTTCTAGATCTTAAAATTATAGGATTTAGAGTTGAAAAGCAGCTTAGCGGTTATCTAGAACAACAATCTCATTTTAAAAATGAAGACATTGAGCCCTAGAGTGCCACAAGTAGTGAGAATCAGAGTTAGCATCCAAGTCCAGCTTCTCTAGCTCCAAATCCAGCATTCTTTCCGTTACGTCATGTTTTTGTTTTTTTTAATATAAAGATTTTATAAGAGAGTCTGTCAAATGCTTTGCTAAAATTCAACTATACTATTACTACTATATTTCCCTGATCCACCATATTAGTAATCTTATAAAAAATGGAGATGAAGCTAGACAATTGTGACTTTGTTCATAATGTTCTGATACTGGATTATGATGATCTCTACATTTCTAGGTGCTTACATTTTTTTCTGTAATAATCTGTTCAAAAAGTTAGTCATCAATAATTATAATAACTCATTTTATATAAATGTGAAATTTATAAGGTGTTAATCTCATCAGTCTATAGTTTGAAGGAATTACCTTTTAGCCCTTTTTCATAATTAATGCTATGTTTGTCTATCTCTTGTCACATAGCACGTGGACTTATTATTTGACCAGTCTACCTTTTTTTCGAGTCATACATTGCTTGGATAATATATTTTTACTGTTTTTTTTCCAAGTAATTTGTACATGTAAATCTTTTATAAAAAGATATCTATCTCTCTACATATATTTATATGTGTGCTTATTTCTGTTACTAACACCTTATTTATCTTGGTTTCCTCTTGACCATTTTTCTTTTGTCCTTCTTGTTGGACTTTTTTTTAGTATTTTATTTTTAACATTCATTTTTAAAACTTTGAATTCCAAATTCTCTTCTTTCTTCCCTCCCCAACCCCCCTCATTGAGAAGGCAAACAATCTGATTGTAGGTTATACATGTGTAGTCATGCAAAACATTTCCAAAATAGTAATTTTGTGAAAGAAAACAAAGACAAAAAATAAAGAAAAATAAAGAAAGTTTAAAAAAAAAGTATGCTTCAATCTATATTCAGACATCATCAATGCTTTCTCTGGGGATGGATAGCATTTTTCATCGTAAGTCCTTCAGAGTTGTCTTGGGTCATGGTATTGCTGAGAATGGCTAAGTCATTCACAGCTGATCATCTTACCACGTTGCTGTTACTTTGTACACAGTATGTTTCACTTTGCATCACCTCATGTAGGTTCAAGTCTTTCTGAGAGCATCCTGCCCATAGTTTCTTATACTACAATAATACTCCATCACAATCACATACCACAATTTATTCAGCCATTTCCCAATTGATGGGCATGCCCTCAGTTTCTAATTCTTTGCTCCCAGAAAAAAGGTGCTATAAAATATTTTTGTACATATAGATCCCTTTCCTTTTTGTTTTTATCTCTTTTGGGTACAGACCTAGTAGTAGTATTGTTAGATCAAAGGATATGAATAGTTTTATAGCCCTTCAGGCATAGTTCCAAATTACTTCACAGAGTGGTTGAATCATTTCATAACTCCACCAACAGCACATTAATGTTTAATTTTTCCCACATCCCCTCCAACATTTGTCACTTACCTTTTCTGTCCTATTAGCCAATCTAATAGGCATGAGGTAGTACCACAGAATTATTTTAATTTGCATTTCTCCAATCAGTAATGAGTTAGAGTATTTTTTCATATAGCTATAGAGAACTTTAATTACTTTCTCTGAAATCTGATCATATCTTTTGGTCATTTATCAATGGCTCTTATTTTTATAAATTTGATTCAGTTCTCTGTATGTTTGAGAAATGAGACCTTTATCAGAGAACTTTGCTTCAAAATTTTTTCACAGTTACTATTGCTAACTGTATTTCCCTCCATCCTATTCCTCCCCCCTATTTATTCTATTGTCTCTCTCCTTTCACCCTGTGCCTCCTCAAAAGTGTTTTGCTTATGACAACCCCCTCCCCTAATCTGTCCTCCCTTCTATCATCATGCCCCTTCTCTTATCTCCTTTGCCTCCTCCTGAAGGGTAAGATATTTTTTGTACCTAATTGAGTGTGTATGTTATTCCCTTTTTGAGCCAGTTCTTATGAGTAAGGTTCACTTACTCCCCCACATCTACCCCCTCTTCTCCTCCACTGTAAAGCTTTTTCTTGCCTCTTTATTGGGAGATAATTTACCACATTATTTCTCCCCCTTTCTCTTTCTCCCAGTACATTCCTCTCTCTCACCCTTTAATTTTATTTTTTAGATACCATCCCTTCATATTCAACTCACACCTGTGCCCTCTATTATATATTCCTTCTGACTACCCTAATAATGAGAAAGGTCTTAAGAGTTACAAATACCATTTTCCCATGGAGAAATGTAAACAGTTTAACCTTATTAAGTCCCTTATGATTTCCCTTTCCTGTTTACTTTTTTATATTTCTCTTGAGTCATGTATTTGAAAGACAAATCTTCTATTCAGCTGCGGTTTTTTTCATCAAGAATGCTTGGGAGATAGACTTCCAGGAGCCAAGATGGCAGTGTAAGCAGTAAATCGCTTTCACTCTTCCTTATGGACCTCTAAAAATCCAGAAAATGTCACCCCAGGAAAAATCCTGAAACAGAGGCGCCAGTAAAAAGACAGGACGCAGTAGTCTTTTAGCCCAGCAGGCTTTGGGAACTGACAGGAGAGGTCTCTCTCACTCTGATGGAAGAGGAGCAGTACATGATGGGAGACATCCCAGCAAGCCCCACCTCAGCAAACCTGCAGGAGATCCTGAGCCCCAGGGTGGTGGAACAGGCAAATGCCAACATCACATGCCTTGGCACAGCCAGGAGAACCGGCAGACTCCAGCTTGGAGAACCAGTACATGTGCTGGCGGACTGGCATTCTCCAGCAGCTGAATCTCCCTGTGCTTCAGCCCTACTCCAGGTGGAAAGGCATCTGCAAGGGGCCAGACTTCCCACCCCTACCCTAAGAGCTTAAGTGTAACCCCAGGGAAGTGCAGAAAAATCCCACCTGGCCTCAGCACATGCTGACCACCACCACTAAGACAACAGCTCAGCACCAGGTAAGATACTAGACCTCTATAGCCTCCAGCTGCTGGCACCTGAGGCCCCAGCACACAAAGCCAGTGACCAGGCTCCTGGACCCCAGCACAAAAAGCCTGGAACTGTGCCTCCCGTGTTCCAGCAGGAGAATTCAATTTTAAAAGCCAGGAAGTAGGCAAACATCATGAGCAAAAAGCAGAAGCACTCTTTCTGATGGTTCCTCCTATTGATTTTAATTTCTACTTACAACATCACTAATGTGAAAATATGTTTAATATGAATGTAAATATATAGCCTATATCAGATTGTGTGCCGTATTGGGGAGGGTGGTAGAGAGGAAGGGGGAGAAACATTTTAAACTCAAAAGCATATGGAAGTGATTATTGGTAAATCAAAAAAAATTAATAAAGAAAAATAAAATAAAAAAAAAAGCAAAAGCAAACAATGACCATAGATTTTTCCTATGGGGACAGAGAAGATCAAAACACAAATTCAGAAGAGGATAACATTGTCAATATACCTACATCTGAAACCCCAAAGGGAAATATGAACTAGTCTCAAGCCCAGAAAACTTTCTGGGAAGAGCTCAAGAAGGACTTAAAAGTCAAATAAGAGAGGTAGAAGAAAAATTGGGTACAGAAATGAGAGCTATGCAAGAGAGAGTCAACTTACTTGGAAGAGGAAGGAAAATAATTGACAGTAAAAAACAATTCCTTAAAAAACACAATTGGCCAAATTTTTAAAAAAAGTACACTGCAACTCCTTAAAAAATAGAATTGGCCAAATGGAAAAGGCAGTACAAAAACTAACTGAAGAAGACAACACCTTAAAAGTTAGAATGGGAACAGTGGAAGCTAGAGACTCTATGAGACATCAAGAATCAGTCAAACAAAATCAAAAGAATAAAAAAAAAGAGGAAAATGTTAAATATCTCATTGGAAAAACAACTGACCTGGAAAATAGATCCAGGAGAGATAATTTAACAATTATTAATTTACCTGAAAGCCATGATAAAAAAAGAGCCTGGACAGCATCTTTCAGGAAATCATCAAGGAAAACTGCCCAGAGGTCCCAGAACCAGAGGGTAAAATAGTCATTGAAAGAATCCACCAATCACCTCCAAGATCCCAAATTGAAAATGCCAAGGAATATTGTCGTGAAATTTCAGAATTATCAGGTCAAGGAAAAAATACTACAAGCAGCCAGAAAGAAACAATTTAAATATCATGGAACCACAGTCAGGGTTACGCACGACCTTGCAGCTTCTACATTAAAAAATCAGAGGGCTTGGAATATGATATTCTGTAAGGCGAAGAAGCTTGGATTACAACCAGGGATCTACTATCCAGTGAAATTGAGTGTAATCTTTCAGGAGAAGAGATGGACATTCAGTGAAATAAGGGACTTCCAAACCTTCCTGATAAAAAGACCAGAGCTCTATAGAAAATTTGATCTGCAATTACAAGACTCAAGAGAAGCTTCAGTCTGCCCTTAGAGTTCATCAGTTTTCCCTTTGGAGGTGAATAGAATTTTTTGTTATGAGTCCTTCAGAATTGTTGTAGTTTATTGTATTGATCAGGGTAGCTTAATTTTTTCACAGCTGATTATCATTACAAGGTTATAATTGCTGTTATTATGTACAATGTTCTCCTGGTTTTGCTCACTTCACTTTGTATCAATTTGTATAAGTCTTTCCAGGTTTTTCTGAACCAATCCCTTCCATCATTTCTTTTAGAACAATAGTATTCCATCACAGTTATATACCACAACTTGTTTAACCATTTACCCAATTGCTGGGTAACTTCAATTTCCAATTCTCTGCCACTCCAAAAAGAGCTACTATAAATACTTTTGTACATATGTGTCCTTTTCCTTTTCCTTTTTTTTTTATCTCTTATACTCAGAGGTAGTAGTGATATTTCTGGGTCAAAGTGTAATACGCAATGTTATAGTCCTTTGTGTCTAGTTCTAAATTTTTCTTCAGAATGGTCAGGCCAGTTCACATCTCTACCAACAGTGCATTTGTGTACTTATTTTTCCATATTCCCTTCAGCATTTGTCATTTTCTTTTTCTGTATGCTTCGTTTACAGTCATGATTAGGCTCAGCTTTGCAGTGTATGTCACTTTGGTTGTATCTTGAGCTCTTTAGAAGATATGATTCCATTCTTTTCTGTAGCTTCTGATGTATGTGGAATGGTCTCATGTTATGCAAATTTCCTTTCTTTTAAATTTGAAGACCTTTCTCCTAGTCTCTTCAGAATTTGTATTTATTTTCTAGTTGGAATTGTCAAATTTAACCTATGTAGCTTGGAGTTTTCATCTTTTATTCTTACTTGTTCTCCTCTTTTTCCAGTTACACATTTCTCCAATATTCTTCATGCCACTTCTTTTGTGTAAGTGTTCAATGATAACGCATTGCAACCTAATTTCTTCTATCATTTCATCAATAATCATTTAGTAAGCAATGGCTACATGCCAGGCACCATGCTAGATTCTGAAGATACAAAGGGAAACAGTCTGTAGGAGACAAACATGTACAGGCATGTGATATTATATACATGCACATGTGTGTATATTTAAAATAGATCAAAAGTTTTTAGAGGAGAGAAGATACTGGAAGCTTGAGAATTAGGAGAAGCCTCATGTGGAAGTCGACCCTTGATCTTAGTCTTGAGAGAAACTAGGAATTCAAGAGACAGAGATGGTGAGGAATTTAGGGCATTGGGCATAGCAAGGTAAAAGGCTTTGAGATGGAAAGTGGAGTAGATCATAATTGGGCAGTAAGAAAGCTAGTTTGGCTGGACCATAGAGTTTGTGAATGGGATAATATAAAATAAATTTGGAAAGGTAGATTGAGACTAGGTTGTGAAAGGCAAATGCTAAATAGAGAAATTTGTGTGTGATCCTAAAAATAATAGAGAACCAATGAAGTTTATTGAGTAGGTGAGTGACATGGTCAGACTTGTGCGTTAAGAATATCACTTTGGCAGCTCGACTTGTGCTTTAAGAAGAACGCTTGAAGGATGGGTTAGAGTATGGAGAGACACAAGGAAGGGAAATCAGTTAGGAAACTATTGAAATTTTCTAGATAAGATTAAATGTAGTCCTGGACTAGGATTGGGGCTTCATGAGTATAGAGGAGAGGAAAAATGTGAAAGATGTTGTAAAGGTAGAAACAACAAATTTTGACATCAGATTGGATGTGTTTGGTGAGAAACATCAAGGAATTGAGGATGACAGTGAGGTTGACTAAAAAGATAATGGTGTCGTTGACAGTAATAGGGAAGTTCTCTAAGTGGTGGGTTTTGGAGGAAAGGTAATGATTTCTTTTTAGGGCATGTTAAGTTCGAGGTGTTTAT
The DNA here is from genome assembly GCF_900497805.2 of Vombatus ursinus. Taxonomy (NCBI): domain Eukaryota; kingdom Metazoa; phylum Chordata; class Mammalia; order Diprotodontia; family Vombatidae; genus Vombatus; species Vombatus ursinus. The sequence goes on from NW_020953728.1 coordinate 1,493,842, forward strand.
GTATCTATATGACATCCAGTTTGAAATGGTTCAGGAGAGAGACTAGGGCTTGATATATAGATATGTGAATACTTTGTATAGTGATCATAATTAAACTTATGGGGTCTGATATAATCACTAAGAGAAAATGTAGAGAGAAAAGAGGACCTAGCACAGACCCTTTGTGAATAGCCACAGTTATAGTTTGATACACATAATTGACTTGAGAAGGATAGTTGGATAGGTAAGAGGAAAACTAAGAGAGACCAGTGTCAATACCCAGAAAAGAAAGAATATCTATGAGGAGGAGAGTGATCAACAGCATTAAATACTGACTTTCAGTTAAGATGGCAGTGTGAAAAGGTATTAGTCAAATCCAGCTCTTCATTAATGATATGTGTTAACAAGGAAGAAAAAACACCATATGAAACAATAGAATCAAATAAAAACACCACTAAACTTCTCCATATATAAACGGTGGCACAAGGAGAAGGCACCCAATGCAAGAGCAGTTCCAAGAGTTGAGGCTTCCTGGTGAAAAGAAACTGAACTGAGGTCAATGTGACTCTTTAGGACTCATTATGACACTAGCCTGAAACTAACACCATCTGTGGTACAGATAATCCAGGAGCAAAGGTTAGAAGCTATGGACTTTTGGTAGATATCTACCCAAGGAAAAGCATAAGGCCAGTTTGAACAGATTTGGGAAAAATCCCAGGAGGCAGCTTGGTGGCACAGTGTTTAAAGAGCCGGACTTGGCGTCAAGAAGACTCATTTTCCAGAGTTCAAATCTTGCCTCAGACACTTATTAGCTCTGTGACCCTGGGCCAGTCACTTAACCCTGTTTGCTTCAGTGTCATCTGTAAGGGCTTTGCCCCAGTTGTGCATTCTACTTCCCAGGTAGTCCAAGTCTAAGTCTTTGGAAGAATTAAGGGCTTAATTCCAGGTAGACTTCCTCCTCAGGACACAAGGAAGTGGTCTCTGAACTGTTATAGGGGCAGACTCTAGTCTTGGTACAACATTATCCCATTCCTGGACTAAAGTGGGAGATGGGTCTTGATCCTAGCCATCACAGCCAAAGATTGCAGGAGGCGACAAATCCTGGCACTGTCATAAAGTCCTAATCCAAGAACTAAAGCCACAGGCATCAGCAAACAGGATAATTCCTACTACAATTAAGAAATATTATGTTTAAGAATCTCTGGAAAGCTAGATGGCACAGTGGATAGAGTGTCAGGCATGAAGTTAGGAAGACTCATATTCCTGAGTTCAAATCTGACCTCAGACACTTGCTAGCTGTGTAACCCTGGGAAAATCACTTAACCCTAATTGTCTCTATTTCCTCATCTACAAAGTGAGCTGGAAAATAAATGGTTAAACCATTGTGGTATCTGCTAAGGAAATCTCCAGTGGGGTCATGAAGAGTCAGATGTGACTGAAATGAATCCAACAAAGAATTCCAAGATAATATCCCCAGAGAAGTTATCTGAAGTTATCACAAGTAGAACCCCTTGGTTGAGTTGGCCATAAAAACTCTATGGAAGAAATTAAGCTAGAGCTGAAACAAAAGATAAAAATAAAATTAGAGTACTTGGAGAAAGAATAAACTGCCTAGAGAAAAAAATGGATAACCTTTTCTGAGTTTTCAATATTCTGAAAAATAGAATAGAACAAAGAGAATTCAATTCAATGAGGCAAAAAGAAATAGAACAAAATAAGAAGACCGAAAGCTTAAAGAGAAAGGGAAATATCTATGTGAAGAAATCATGGGTGAGGCACCAAAATGGAATATAAATGCTCAAAAGATTGTGAGTCAGGTAATTTATTACTCATAGACATGTAAGTATACAGCTCCCCAGCCCTTCAGTACCACAGACACTGGCTTATAATGGGATACATATCCCCATCAGGATCGCAGAACTCGTGGTCTCTGCTGGGAAAATTCATTGGTTCTAAGTGGAAGGAAAACACAGAGGCCAGTCTATTAGCAGATGGCGTAGACTATAACCATTCCTTAATCACAAGGGCATTAGAAAGTTTGCTAACCTTGCAGATATGGATTAGATGAAATTTGCTAAACTGATTATGATCAGAGGAGCCTTGCATTCTTTGCCTTGAAAAAGTTACTAAACTATTATTTGTTACGTTAGATATCCCTGGTACATAGGCAAGTGGTCAATCACGGGTCAAACATGTAATCATTTCTTTCAGCCAACAATAGACAAATACTTACAATCTACTATCAAAAGAACTGACCTGGAAAAGGGATTTGTTGTTCAGTTGTTTTTCAATCACGTCCAACTCTTTGGGATTCCATGTGGAGTTTTCTTGGCAGAGATATTGGAGTGGTTTACCATTTCCTCCTCCAGGTTTGCCATTTCCTTCTCTAAGAAAAAAAAGATAAGAACAGACAATTTAAAAATTAGTGGACTCCCCAAAAAGCATGACCAAAACATAAAGTGTGGATAACATATTTCAATTAATCATGATGTCACATGACCAACAAAGTGGAGGACTAGAAATTTTCTTCAGTGTCTGCTGATTGCTACCCCTACCCTGGGAAAAAAAAAAACAAAGAGAATATTAAGAACAACAATTACAGTTATTTCCACAGGACAAGAAAGGAGAAGCCCAGCAAGGCAACAGTCCCATGCATTAATTGTGGAGAATGTCAGACCTTAAGGTGTTCATTTACACCCCTCTAGCACCAGCCTCCATGCTCTGCCAGGGTACACAAACCAACCCATGATCTTGTGATTTTACACCCACTCAGGGATTTCTTTGAGCTTATAGTTTCTTTCTGTGGACCCTACTTATCTCTTTCTGCCTACCAAGTGAGGGAGTGAGGGAATTGGAGGAGGGTAAGAACCATGCTTCCTTTTTCTGTAGGGTAGCCCCCTGTGTTAGGTATAATGTGAGACTGAATTATAAGCCCAGTCTTTATGATCCTGTGCAGAGTGTATCAGTCTGCTAGGGTAATGTGATTCTCCATGTGGAAGCGGTTGAGGAGTTGGCTTCCAGGAGGGTCTTGATGAGCTATCCATATATACATAAATATACATACACACATATAACCTTGGAATATTTATATGTATGTATGCATGTATGTGTGTGTGTATAGTTTTGGAATATGTGTGTGTGTGTGTGTGTTTGTGTGTGTGTATATGTCTTTGTAAAGATTTGGGACCATACCTGGACATTCTGAAACTGGTTCCAGTCTGCTAACCACATAATTAAAAGAAGCCTTTCCAAGTGGCTGCATAGTTGGAAATGATGGTATTTTCAAAAATGACTGGACAACCAGAACCTTCTCTTCTACTGCCTTCTCTTGGTTTGACTCTTTGGATGGTGTCATCCAATAAATGATAGTGCTATAATGGGAAAGACTTTTTCTACTTTAAGACCAATATGTCAACCTATGGAAATGGGCCATGATCCTTTGCATTGCTATTTACTTTGGGTTAATGAGGTTAATCTGGAAGCTTCAACACTGTGAATTTTAAAAGGTCAAGAGAACAAGCAACCAAGAATCTAGAATTCTGGGAATCTGAGTCCATGCCACATTTTTGTTATCATCCCAGCATTGATGCCCTGAGGAGCAAGGACATATCTTCAGGAATGAAAATGGGACCTACCTCAATGGTAGGTGAGAGGAAGACTCATTCTAAAGCAGTGCCACCTTTGTGTGTAAATTTTGTGGGACTGATGTTAAGGAAAAACTATTGAGTCTGAGCCTACTGTCCTCAGAGACTGTTATGGTATAGATGTTGGAGGGAGGGGCTATATTTTTGTTATTGCTATGTCTTTGAAGTAACTAGCCATTTTAAAAAGCTAATTAATGCTCAGTGGTTAAACTGAACATATTTCTACTCAGATACTTATACCTAAAAGTGTATGTGTGTGTGGGAAGGGAGACCATAACCAATTAGGGGCTTGAGATGATAGAATTAGAGAAGAGCTACCTCAGATCCCTCGAGAGTATACCTAAAACCTTGAAGGAGAGATGTAGCTACCTGGCTCTGGGATAATGTAGAGAAACTACCTGCTAGTACTGTAAAAGTACATAATGTCCCCTGCCCACCTCTTCATAGTTACCTCTCCTAGATTTCTACCTTCACCCTTTTCTCCTTGTGTGCGTTTGGAAATCACATTGGTATCATCAAATAACAAGCATTAGATATTCATAAGCAATTAGATAGTACCTAGGGATCAGCGCAATGAAGTTAGCTCAGGTAAAATTTGAAAACAAGTTGATACCAAAAATCAGCACCAAAAATCACAACACAAAAGAAAAAGTAAGACCAAAACAATTAGAATTCATGATAAAAGAAAACTTAAATTAGAATTTCAGTAAAAGAGAAGAAAATAAAATGTAGCTAGAAATAAAATTTTATATAAAAAGGAACTTAAATGTTAAAGAAATGCAATAAAATATAAAACTTTATTATGATTTTGGTATACAGTAATGTTTCTCAATATTAACCAATATTGGGCAAAATTTAACTCAGAGTATAAAATAAATATAAAATGAAAAAATTCAAGAAGAAAAATATTCAAGTTTAAAATGAAAAACACATTGTTAAATGTCTGAGCAATATAGCAAAAAACACACACAAGAATTATAATGATAAACAGAGGAATTATATGTATTATATATACTTATGTAGGTAGAATTATATATATGATTATAATGCAGAAGAAAAAGATGTATGTACATATGTATTTGTATGTGTGAATATGTATTCATGTATTACATAATTATAAAAATTTTAAAAAATGGTCCCCAAATGAGATTCCTACTTAAAACACTAAGTGTCTCAGTATAGCTGTGGAACATGAGTAATATATACTGTCCTCACTTTCTTCTCTCAGTCAGAAAGGGCCAGAGTCAAAACTTTCACAGACCATGCCTGCTGGCTGGGTTCTCCTTTGATCAACCCTCTAATCAACTTTCTCCTTTAATCACTCCTGTTTTTGTCTTCCTTCCTCTTCCCCTCACCTTGACTTTCTCCAGTACCAAGAAAGTTGAGTATTTAACCCCACAGGCTTTGTTCCTAGTGAGTTCTAGCTGCAATGAATCAATGACAAAAGTTAGGTTCTTTTTGTCTAAAGGAGTAAAAGGTTCTGACTTCCCTTACAAATGTAATGCGGGTCTGGTACATGCAGAGACCCCTTCAGCTTGCCTAGCAGATGCAACCTCTTTACGTAGAGGATGCTGGAGAGATAGCTTCTGAGAGAATCCAGATGATATGAAGAAAGTATCTTGAAAAAAAATTGGAACACATGAACATCCTGTAATTGGCTCATATTAGCTTATTGCATGGTTGTGAGTTGCCTTTTTTAAAAATTGATTTGATTCAGCTTCAGTTGTATCTTATGACATTTGTGTCTTGGGAAGTTTGGTGATGCTTTTTCTTATGATGGCCAGTGAAAGACCATGTGGGAAGGACCTTAGGGTCTACTTCTGTCTTAGAAATGGTCCTTTGAAAAACAAAACAAAACAAAAAAAGATAATATAATTCTATTTTGGTGCAGCTAGGTGGCACAGTAGATGTAGCGCTGATCTTGGAGTCAGGGGGACCTGAGTTCAAATCCATACTCAGACACATGACACTTACTAACTGTGTGACCCAGGGTAAATCACTTAACCCCGATTGCCTCACCAAAAAGGAAAAAGAAATGGGCCTTTGTCCTTGGCGTTTGTTCATTCTTTTCCATTTTAGGTGCAGAGAGTGGAGTCTCTGATTTAGTCAGGAAAGCAAACCACAGGAATCTGGGAATTGGAATCCAGACCAGATATTGCATCCAGCCTAGCATCAATGCCCTGAGAAGCAGATAGAGATAATTAAAAGTGACTTTCAGTATTCCAGCCAAATGGAAGCAATCTTTTGACAAACATACTGCAACTGGGAAGAAACATAATGAGACCAAGGCTATGTAGGAATTAAGCCCAGTTTCAAACTTACTCCCTTAGACACCAAGGTGGTGGAGAGGAGAATATACACCAGAGGACTAGGGAAAATTTACATTTATTATTTCTACATCTTTGATCTAAATATTCCTTTTTAAAATGTACCCTGTGTTAAGTAGTTAAATGGAACTGGGTTACTGGTCCTTAACAATGAAAGAAACAAAACCAGTAGAGTTTTGATCAAGTTGTAGCAGAGAAAAGAATTACCCTAACCTCTCTGGAACCCTGACAGCCTATGTGATAAGCCTAGCCCTGAGAGAATTCCAGCTGTACTGCTAAAACTCATGTTACTTTGGGTAAGTCACTTAATCTCTCTTGGCTTTAGGTCCTCATAGGTGCAATGAGATACTTGAACTAGATTACCTCTAAGATCCCATCAAGCTCTTAATCTGTTTTCCTAAGATTCCATAAGTGTTAAATGATATTCAAATATTAGATATCATTGTTATTATATCTAATAGTTATTTAGTTATTGAGCTATGTGTGGGTTTCTGACACAGCAGCTATATCTGTTGTGCTGGTCTCTTGTATAAGCTATGTGATTATCTGATATAGAAAATTGTTTCAAAGGAGAAGTTCATTAATAATAAAAATAATTTCCATACATTGGAGACATATTAGGCCGGGATAATATCTTGTTCTATAGTTCCATGTACTTATATCTAACTGTAAACCAATATAAACTTTAATTGAAATGGTTATATTAATATTACCCTTGAAAATATATTAAATGTTTCAAACATTTTATCTTGTTCACACTATTATAAGTTATTGTAAATTATTTTATCTTATTGACACTACTGTAAATTACATGTGTACATTCTGATCTTAACATTTTTTCACAGTAAGAATAATTTCGTTTTGTTTCTTTAGGTCACTGATATGATGCTTCAGGACAAACCATATCCTGATTGGGGAAAATCAGCTAGAGCTTTCTGGAAAAAAGGAAATATCAGAATAATTTTGTTCTGGTAGGAAATTATTTATTATAAACATTTTGTTAGACCTGCAGACTTATATGATTTATGCTTTATTGTTGGGAAGGGTAATGAAATACTTTAAAGTTATGCTATATGCAAATAATTTAAATCACAACCCTGTTATTATATTAATAGACAACATTTATATTCATAAAAATCAATTCTGTTCTGTCTCTGGGATCCCTTTTGTCCTACCTTGTTAAGGCCCACTCTACCGTACCAGCTCTCTCTAGGCTAAGTTACCTCTATTCATATCATCATGTCCCCATTAGTAACCTGTTCTTTGCCTCTGGATCCTTTAGCTCTGATAGGTCTTATCTTACCAGAGTCCAGGTCTCTGTGCTACTTCCTGACCATTCCATATCATGCTACTGCAGGAGTACCTGCCTCTCACCCCCACACCCTTCTAGCTTCCTTTTATGTCTTGTCTTCCTGCATTAGAATGTAAGCTGCTTGAGGGCAGAGAATCTCCTGCTTGCTTATATTTATATTAACAATACTTATTGCAGTGCCTGGAAGATAGTAAGAACTTAATAAATTCTTTATTGGTCTGTCTGTCTGTCTATCTATCTGTTTATCTATCTATCTGTCTATCTATCTATCTATCTACAAGTATTTGATGTAGGCTAGATGAGTTTTGGAAATTAGAAAAAGAGAATTATGAGAGTGGACTCATGATGGCAGAGTAAAGTGAGCATTTTTGTCGAACTCTCCCAATATGCTTCTCTAACCAATTTTTAAAAAGCTCATCAAACCAAATTCTAAGTGGGAAAAAAGTCACAATGAGTTTTTTTTTTCAGCCCAGACCATCTTAGGGAAAGAGTGGACACTGGTGTGGGAGCTCTGATGGCCTGGAGTGGGGCATATTAGAAACAGCACCAGCTGTGAGTCTTGGACATGGCGTAAGCTGCAGGAATAACAGTGTTACCAGAAGTGCTCATCACCAAGGGACAGTAAGGGGATTTAATACCTGGTCAGAAAGAAATTATAGGGGACCCTTGTGTTATCACTGGGTGCGAGAACAGGCACCATTTGGCAACTTCAATACTCATTACCCTCTTCTGGGGTACTTTCAGGACAGAGAGAAGTACAGTTGCAAGGTAATAGGGACTCTACTTAGGCATGGGTTACAGTTCCAAGGCAGAGAGGAGTTGTAGTAGAGGGAACAAGGGCCCTATGTGGGTAAGGAACAGAGTTAAGTCCAGGAGGGCAGTAACCACACCTCTTCACAGATCACACCACCTTACAAGCACTGAAAAATTTTTAGGCCTCCAGACCTAACTAAGAAAGCAGTAGGACATAAAAAAATCACAAGACCAGATCAGATAAACCTTGCCCTCACCTCCACCCCAGGTGAGCAGAGTCCAACTCTAACATAAAGTCCATAGTCAAGGAATAGACTGGAAAAATGAGCAAACAACTGAAAAAGAACTTGACATTAAAAAGCTTCTGTCATGACAGGGAAGCTCAAAAACTACTTGAAAACATATACAAACAAAGCCTCAAAGAAAAATGTAGATTAGGCACAAGCCCAACAAGAATTCCTAGAAGAACTGAAGAAAGAGATTTAAAAAAACAAAAAAAAACAAAAAAAGGATTTTAAAAATAAAATAAAATTGGCAGAGAAAAGGTTAGGAAAAGAAATGACAGAAATACAAGAAAATTTTAAAAAGAAAATTAATAACTTGGTAAAAAGAGGTACAAAAATGCTGAAGAAAATAACTCCTTAAAAATCAGAATTGACCAAATGGTAAAAGAGGTAAACCTCACTGATGAAAATAATTTCTTAAAAATTAGAATTGGTCAAGTGGAAGCTAATGACTTCATGAGACATCAAGAAACAAAACAAAAAATTAAAAGAATGAAAATATTGAAGAAAATGTGAAATATCTAATGGGAAAAACAACTGACCTGGAAAATAGAGGCTGTGATTTAAGAATTATCAGACTAACTGAAAGCCATGATCAAAAAAAGAGCCTGGACATCATATTTCAACAAATTAGTAAGGAAAACTGCCGATCTCAAAGAACCAGAAGGCAAAGAAGAAACTGAAGAATCAGTCACCTCCTGAAAGACGTCCCAAAATGAAAGCTTCCAGAAATATTATAGCCAAATTTCAGAGCTCCTAGATCAAAGAGAAAATTCTGCAAGCAGCCAGAAAGAAAGAATTTAAATATCAAGTCACAGTCAGAATTACACAAGATTTAGCAACTGCTATTATTAAAGGAGTGGAATGCTTGGAATATGATATTCTGGAAGTCAAATCAAGAATAATCTATTGGCAAAACTAAGTATAATCCTACAGGGGGAAATTAGACATTTAATGAAATAGAGAACTTCTAAGCATTTCTGATGAAGAGACCAAAGTCAAATAGAAAATTTGACCTACAAACATAAGACTCAAGAGAAACATAAAAGGGCAAACATAAAAAGGAATCATAAAAGACTTAATAACATTAAACTATTTATATTCCTATATGGGAAGATAATACATGTAACCCCCAAGAACTATTTCATTGTTAGGACAGTTAGAAAGTCTGCTTAGCCAAGTGGTGTGAGTTTCAGTCTATTTTGTTGGGATGATTGCAAAAGAAGAATTGAAGATGAGAAAGAAGGATGCACTAAGAGAAGGAAGAAAGGAGAGGAAGAATGGGAAAAATTATCTCAAATAAAAGATATTCAAGGAAGAGTTTTTACAATGGAGGGGAAAATGGAGGGGAGAGTGAGCAATGCTTGAACTTCACTCTCATCTAAAGAGGGCAGAATACACATATATTTTTATGTATATATACACATATGCATGCATAGACAGTTGTGCATAGAAATCATCTTATCCAACAAGGATGTAGTAGAGGAAGGAAAAGAGGGGGTGATAAGAGGGAGGGAGGCAGTGGTTAGAAACAAAAAAGACTTTTGAGGAGGCGACAGAAAAAAAGAGAGGACAAATAGAAAAGAATAGGATGGAGGGAAATACATTGTAAAGGTGAATAAAAGGATTTATCTATAAAATGAAGAGAATAGCCGAATGTATTAAAACCAGAAACCAACAATATGTTGCTTATAAGAGATACACTTGAAACAGAAAGATACGCAGAGTAAAAATAAGGGGCTAGATAAGAATCTCTTATGCTTCAGCTGAAGTAAAAAAGGTAGGAGTTGCCAGATAGGGTACAGTAGATATAACCCCAGGCATAGAGTCAGGAATACTCATCTTTGTGAGGACAAATCTGGCCTCAGACAGTGATGATCTGTGTGACCCTGAGCAAGTCACTTAACCATGCTTACCTCAGTTTCCTCATATGTAAAATGAGTTGGAGAAGGAAATGGCAAATCATTCCAATATCTTTGCTAAGAAAACCCCAAAAGGCATCATGAAGAGTTAGATATGACCATAAAACAATTGAACAACAACAAAAGTCATCATAAATAAACTTAATTAAAGGAGATAATCAGGAAAACTACAATGAATTAATACCAATATTGAAGATACATGCACCAAATGGCATAGATCCAAATTTCTGAAGTTAAATGAAGGAAATAGAAAAACAATACTAGTGGGAGACCTTCATTTATCTCACCTCAGATATAGATAAACTTAACCAAGAAATAAATAAGGAGTTGAATAGAATTTTAGAAAAGTTAAGGGGCAGCTAGGTGGTGCAGTAGATAGAGCACCAGCCCTGGATTCAGGAGGACCTGAGTTCAAATGTGGCCTTAGACACATAACACTTACTAGCTGTGTGACCCTGGGCAAGTCACTTAACCCCATTGCCTAGCCAAAAAAAAAAAAAAAAGAAAAGTTAGACATGATTTCAATAAAGATAATGACAATTAGACAATATACCAAAACTTGTGGAATGTAGCCAAAACAATATTTAAGGGAAAATTTAGATCTCTAGATGCTAACATCAATAAAAGACAAAGAGCAGATCAGTGAATTGGGCATGCAACTAGAAAAGGGAATTATAATGCTTATTAGCCCAATTTGACAGTGAAAATCTGGAAATGGACTATATTTTATATTTAGTGTTTTATAAAGGAAGTAGCAAAGAAATGGGTTAGAGACATATAATTTTTCTTTGCCTAATTTGTTGGTGATTTTTAAAAATGTCAATGTCCTTTTCATTTCTCTGGTAAAATAGAGCATTGGATTGAATCTAATAAGATCAAATATAATAAAGATGAATGCAAATTCTTAATTATAAAAATTAATTTTTTAATAATAGATGGGGAGGCAGCAGCACTAAAAAAGAAAAAAAGATGAGGGTTTTAGTGGATTACAAAGTGAAATGTCATCAGTGTGATATAGGAACAACCCCAGTCCTCAAACATGATCTTGGGCTACAAAGGTGAAAATTAGATGATGTCAGGGAAAAATCTTCCCAAGAATTAAAATTGTTCAAAAGTGTAATGAGTTGCCTTGAGAGATGGTTGGGTAACCCCTCCTTGTAAGTCTTCACGTAAAAACTAGATGACCACTTGTCCCTCATATGTAAAATGAGGGCAATAACTGTACCTACCTCTAAGAATTGTTGAAAGAATAAAGTAAGACAATATTTGTAAAGTGCTTTACAAACTATCAGGTACTCTATAAATGCTAACTATTACTATTGTTATTATGAAAGTAAAATGACTTGCATGTAAAAGCATGTAGGAAATCCTCTCACATCTAGATATAGACCTATGAAGTGACCAAGGATTCAACAACTGACACATGAAACATCATGTACATGCAAATTGTAAACATTATTAATCATGGTTTGGACTTAAAACATATATTCTAAGTGACTATTTTTTTGAAGTGTGATATAGTTCACATTTCATTATGTTCAATGGTCAACCCGTACCCATCCTTCCCCTCAAAAAATCTCACAACAAACCACCTGTTTTTATTCATGGTTTAAAAAATTCTAGGTTTATTATTTTTCCTCTAGCAAATTAAAATATTTAAGCTTCTGAAGGAAATGCAGCACATACATTTTAAGTATTTTTTAAAATTTGTTTGTTTTTAGTTTTCAATATTCACTTCCATAAGCTGTTGAGTTTTAAATTTTCTCTCCCTGCCTGCTGTCCTCCTCCCCAAAAGGATATGCAATCTGATATAGGTTCTACATATGCATTCATATTTTCACATTAGTCATGTCATAAAGAAGAATTAGGAACAATGGGAGGAACCACGAGAAAGAAGAAACAAAACAACAACAACAACAACAAAAAAGAGAGCAAATAGTATGCTTCAATCTGCATTCAGACTCTGTAATTTTTTCTCTGAATGTGGACAGCATTTTCCATCATGAGTCTTTTGGAGTTGTCTTAGATCCTTGCATTGCTGAGAAGAACCAAGTCTATCAAAGTTAGTCATCGTGTAATGTGACTGGTACAATGTACAGTGTTCTCCTAGTTCTGCTCACTTTACTCAGCATCAGTTCATATAGCATTTTCCAGGTTTCCCTGAAGTCCACCTGCTCATCATTTCTTATAGCACAATAGTATTCCATTACATGCATATACCATAATTTGTTCAGTCATATCCCAATTGATGGACATCCCCTAAATTTTCAATTTTTTGCCGCCACAAAAAGAGCTTCTATAAATATTTTTGTACATGTGGGTCCTTTTCCCACTTTTATGATCTCTTTTAGATACAGACCTAGAAGTGGTATTGCTGGGTCAAAGGGTATGCACAGTTTTATAGCCCTTTGGGTATAGTTCCAAATTGCTCTCCAGAATGGTTGGATCAGTTCATAACCCCACAACAATGCATTAGTGTCCCATTTTTCCCATATCTTCTACAGCATTTACCATTTTCCTGTTTTGTCACGTTAGCTCATCTGAGAGGTGTGAGGAGGTACATCAGAGTTGTTTTAACTTGCATTTCTCTAATCAACAGTGATTTAGAGCATTTGTTTCATATGGCTATAGATAAAGCTTTAATTTCTTCATCTGAAAACTGCCTATTCACATCCTTTGAACATTTATCAATTCAGGACTGACTTGTATTCTTACAAATTTGACTCAATTCTCTTTATATTTTAGAAATGAGGCCTTTATCAGAGACACTGGCTATAAAAATTGTTTCCCATCTTTCTGCTTCCCTTTTAATCTTGATTGCATTGTGTTTGTGCAAAAACTTTCCAATTTAATGTAATCAGAATTATCCATTTTGCATTTCATAATGTTCGCTATCTCTTGTTTGGTCATAAATTCTTCCCTTCTCCATAGAATCTGACAGGTGAACTCTTCCGTGCTCTCCCAATTTGTTTATAGTATCAGCTTTTATATCTAAATCATGCACCCATTCTGACTTCATCTTAGTGTAAGGTGTAAAATGGTCTATGCCTAGTTTCTGCCACACTGTTTTCCAGTTTTTCCAGCAGTTTTTGTTAAATAATGAGTTCTTATCTCAGAAGCTGGAGTCTTTGGGTTTATCAAACAGTAGATTATTATAGTCATTGACTATTGTGTCTTGTGTAACTAACCTATTCCACTGATCCACCACTCTATTTCTTAGCCAGTGCCAAGTAGTTTTGATGATTGCTGCTTTATAATACAATTTAAGATCTGGTACAGCTAGGTCACCTTCCGTTGCATTTCTTTTCATTAATTCCCTTGTTATTCTGGACCTTTTGTTCTTCCAGATGAATCTTGTTATTATTTTTTTCTGGCTCTATAAAATAATTTTTAGTAGTTTGATTGGTATAGCACTGAATAAGTTAATTAATGTAGGTAGAATTGTCATTTCTATTACATAGCTGATATTTTCCCAATTATTTAGATCTGACTGTTTTTGTATGAAAAGTGTTTTGCAATTGTGTTCATAGAGTTCCTGGTTTTGTTTTGGTAAGTAGACTCCCAAATATTTTGTAATGTCTACATTAACTTTAAATGGAATTTCTCTTTCTATCTCTTGCTGCTGGGCTTTGTTAATAACCTATAGAAATGCTGCTGATTTGTGTGGGTTTATCCTGCAACTTTGGTAAATTCTTTATTATTTCAAGTAATTTTTTACTTCATCCTCTAGGATTCTCTAAGTATACCATCATGTCATCTGCAAAGACTGATAGTTTGTTTCTTCTCTGCCTATTCTAATTCCTTCCATTTCTTTTTCTTCTCTTATTGTTAAAGCTAACATTTCTAGTATAATATTGAATGACGGTGGTGATAATGGACATCCTTGTTTCACCCCTGATCTTTTTGGAAATTTTTTTGGCTTATCCCCATTACATATAATTCTTGCTAATGGTTCTAGGTAGATGCTACCTATCATTTTAAGGAAGACTACATTTATTCCTGTGCTCTCTAGTGTTTTTTAATAGGAGTGGGTGTTGTATTTTGTTAGAAGTTTTTTCTGCATCTATTGAGATAATCTTATGATTTCTGTTAGTTTTGTTGTTGATGTGGTCAATTATGCTGATAGTTTTCCTAATGTTGAACCAGCCCTGCATTCCTGGTATAAATCCTCACTGGTCATAGTATATTATCCTCATGATAATTTGCTGTAATCTCTTTGCTAATATTTTATTTACAAATTTTGCATCTATGTTCATTAGGGAAATTGGTCTATAGTTTTCTCTCTTTTGGCTCTTCCCAGTTTAGGTATTAGCACCATATTTGTATCATAAAAAGAATTTGGTAGGATTCCTTCCTCTCCTGTTTTCCCAAATAGTTTATATAGTAATGGAATCGATTGTTCTTTAAATATTTGGTATAATTCACTTGTAAATCCATCTAACCCTGGAGATTTTTTCTTAGGGAGCTCATTAATGTCTTGTTCAGTTTCTCTTTCTGAAATGGGGTTATTTAAGTATTTTATTTCCTCTTCTGTTAATCTGGGTAATTTGTATTTTTGTAAATATTCATCCATTTCACTAAAATTGTCAAATTTATTGGCATACAGTTGGGCAAAATAGCTCCTAATTATTTTTTTTTTAATTTCCTCTTCATTGGTGATGAATTCACCCTCCTCATTTTTGATACTGGTAATTTGGTGTTCTTTTCTTTCTTTATTCAAATTAACCTAAGATTTATCTATTTTATTGTTTTTTCATAAAACTAACTCTTAGTTTTATTTATTAATTCAATCATTTTCTTAATTTCAATTTTATTAATGTCTCCTTTGGTTTTCAGAATTTCTAGTTTGGTATTTAATTGGGGATTTTTAATTTGTTCTTTTTCTAGATTTTTTTAGTTGCATGCCCAATTCATTGATCTCCTCTTTTTCTATTTTATTTATGTAAGCATTTAGAGATATAAAACTTCCCCTAAGAACCTCTTTTGCTGCATCTCGTAAGTTTTGGTATGTTGTCTCATTATTGTCATTCTCTTGGATAAAATTATTGATTGTTTCCTTGATTTGTTGTTTGACCCACTCATTTTTTAGGATTAGATTATTAATTTACAATTAATATTAGTCTATCTTTCCATGGCCCTTTATTTCATGTAATTGTTATTACATCGTGATCTGAGATTTACCTTTCCAGTTTTCTTATCTTTTATGCCCTTCTGTGTACACTGTGATCCCATGATAACTGGCCTCTTTCATGTTCCTAGAACATGAACTTTCATTTCTGAACTTCAAATATTTTTGTTGACTATATCCCAGACTTGGAATTCACCTTCTTCATCTTTACCTTCTGACTTCTTTCCAGTCTCAGTTGAAATTCCACCTTATGCAACTAGCGTTTCTCAGGTCTCCTTAATCTTTATGTTTTCCCTCAGAGACTATTCTCAATTTATCCTACATGTATCTTGTTCGTGGTATCTCTGTCATTAGGCTGTAAGCTCCTTGAGAGCATTTTTTTGGCCTTTTTTTGTTTCCCTGGAACTGTGCTTAGTGCTAGGGAATTTATGTAGTGAATTCAGATAGTGTTTTAAGGTTTGCAACATAGTTTTAAAATATTATCTTATTTTATCTTCACAGCAACTCTGTGAAGTAGGTGCCATTATTATCCCCATTTTACAGATGAGGAAAACAAGGCAGACAAAGACAAAGTAATTTGCTTATAGTCACACAGCTAGTAAGTATCTGAGGCTGAATTTGACTTCAGGACCACCTGACTCCAGACCTGACACTCTATCCGCTACTACCCTCAATATGGAAACAAAATATAGTAAGGAAACTGGTAAAATTAGGATAAAATTAAGAGGTAGGATAATAAAAGAGAAGCAATAGTCACAATTTTTAAAACTTCCTCATCCTAAAGAGGGAATTAAAAATTGAGGGGGAAAAAAGAAAAGAGCTAGAATCTAGGTAGGGTACCTTAGAATGTCTTTTAAATGGAATAGCTAAACAAATTGTGACATAATTATGCCATTAAGTAATGACAAAGAGATGATTTAAGAATATCGTGGGTTGTATGAATTGATGCAAAGTGAAGTGAAAAGAACCTAGAGATCAGTTTATCCAAGGACAGTAACACTATAAAGAAAAACAGCT
Source organism: Vombatus ursinus (assembly GCF_900497805.2). Classification (NCBI taxonomy): domain Eukaryota; kingdom Metazoa; phylum Chordata; class Mammalia; order Diprotodontia; family Vombatidae; genus Vombatus; species Vombatus ursinus. The sequence goes on from NW_020953728.1 coordinate 1,510,208, forward strand.
TTGAAAGAATTAAAAACTCTGATCAATGTAATGACCAACCATGTCTCCAGAGGAATTATGATGGAGGATGTTACCTTCTCCTAGCAGAGAGGTAATGGACATAAGGCATAGAGAGATTCATTTTTCATCATGGCCATCATGTAGATTTGTTTTGCTTAACTTTATTTATTTGTTATAAGGGCCTTTTTTTCCCTCCTCTTTCTCTTGGTTTTTAATGAGGCAGGAGAAGAGGCAAGAGTAATTCAAAACAAGCAAACTGAGAAATACTGAAACTTTTTTCCTAAAATTCAGAGAATAGAGCATAAAGAAGTTCCAAAGGAAGCACTGACAATCAGGACAGTTTTGAAAGAAACATGTAGAATTCATTATACACTTAAAAAAACAAATGTTATGAATGGAAATTCACAAGTCCGTATAGAATACTCTGTTTTTCTCTGTGTTTTTTGATGTTCTTTTAAGTTTAAATTCAAATTTTAAAAATTTCAAAAAGAATAATAACATTTCTTTAGTGGTTTCATTGGTGTAGTACTAAACATATAAATTAATTCATCCAGTATTGTTGTTTTCATTATGTTGGCATGGCCCAGCAATGAGTACTAATTTTTCTTCTAATTGTTAAAGTCATTTTTTATTTCTTTGAGTAATGTTCTGTAATTGTCATTGTATAAGTCTCGAATGTGTCTTGGTAGATTGACTTTCAGCTATTTTATGAATTTTCAAGTTATTTTAACTGGGAATTCCCTTTCTATTATTTCTTCATTACTTTGTTGTAACTTTTGAAGATGTTATTTATTGTCTATTGATTTATAATTTGCTCTTTGACTCACTCATTCCTCATTATTTAGAATTTCATTTTAAGTCTCCATTTAGGTCTGTCTCTTTTGCTTATGTTTATTATAGAAATCAGTTCTTTTGCAGTATGATCTATAAAGAATGGTTTCATACTTTTGCTTTTAAATTTTATTTTTCATAATTTTTGTGTCCTAGGATATGGTCTATTTTTATTAAAGGAAAATATCAGGCTAAGAAATATTTATATTCTTGGATGTTCTTATTCAGAAGATGGCAGAATGAATGGATGGATGAAAAACCATTGATTAAGTACTTACTATGTGAAAAGCACTTTCCTAAATGCTGAGGATACATATAGAAAAGCAACGTGGTACTTGCTGTAAATGAGCTTACATTCTCATAGAGGGAAACAACACAAAGAAGAGCTTTCAGCTCTAATTCAAATGCAAAGGTCTTCAGGGGTCATTGTTAAATCTAATAGCAATTCATCATCTTTAATATTGTTTCCAATGAATTTCCAATTCATTTTTGATGTTGAGCCACTTGACAGTGCCAAGGACTTTGGTTGTGGGACCTTTATTTTTTGGATTTTCAGCACTTGTGTTTGCAGAATAGTGCTGCAGCACCTACAAAAACAGTTGTCATTCATACCTCCGGGGTTAAGGGGGTGCTTCTATTTCCAGGGCTCTTGGACTTTCTAGTAGTTGAGATCTCCTAGCACATGCCACTTATGGCCAACTCTGATGGTTGGCCTTCAGTGAAAGTCTTTCACTAAATTCCCCAAAAGCTTCCTCAGCTCCTCATTTTCCTTTTTGTTTATCTGTTATATTTGTCTAGCTCTAAAAAAGAAATAGTAAAATCTCCTCAATTATTGCTGTTCTTTACATATTTTTACAATTCGATTGACTCTTTATTTATTTAGGTGCTATGCCAATTGGTTCATATATATTTAATATTTATTATTTATATTGGTTCATTTCCTGTGGTTCCTTTAGAATATTGTATATCCCTTGTTTATTGATTCTGTGAACTTCAAGTTTTGCTTTGTTTAAATAGTCTGACTGCAACTCTTGCTTTTAAAAATTTACTTAATGCATAGTAAATTTTGTTCCAACTTCTCATTTTCTTGTATATGTGCATTTACTTCTTAGATGAGTATGTTGGGTTTTATTTTCTTATCCTTTCTTTTTCTGTCATTTTAGTGATTGTTTAATGCATTCGCATTTTTTTTCTCAACATATAAACAGGACAATTTTGTTACTGCCTTTTCACATTGAATATACATTCCAGAGGGTACTGTAGCCTCACTCTTCAGAATTTGGCTAGCTACATATACCTCCTCAGGTTTATAGGGCTATTTGTGAGGGATCATTGGACATTTTCCTAATGTTATTGGCTTGAGAATGTATTCTAGCATGATGCTTTAACTGTTAGCCACAAGTAATTAATAGTCTAGTTCCACTTAACCAATTAACATTACTTAGTGTTTACAAATAGGATATTTACTTAAAAGATATAGCAAGAACAGAGCTGTAAACATTTTCCCCTCTTAACTCTTGGTGGAATATGCTTTCCCCTTCCTATCTCAATCTCTGGGGAAAATGGGCTGAAACTCAACATGTTTCACTGTAACAAGTTGACTTCCAAATAATTGTATGGCTGATGGATGAATGAATCCATATTTTAGCTACCGCTGGCGGGTTCTAAAGGTTTTTCCTGGAGGTCTCAATGCTGGACTGGCTGACTACATGGACTGTACTTCTAGACCTGGTGACTTGCTCTTCTGACTTTTTGAAGCTCACAAGGTCATAGCCATCTCTAGGCTCTTTTGCCTTGAAGCAAGAAAGCATGTATAAAAGAGGCAAAAGAGACAGCAGTTCATATTCTCTTAGATACATGCTTTCTCCTTGTGAGAGAGGGTCTGAGGCCTCTCATTACTCACAGGGCCCCAGAAACTGGTACTCCTTCTCCAGTGCCAGCAATTCTGGAAAGAGCCCAACGAAGCAATCTATTCATATGGAAAGTTATGATTGTTAGGCTTATGTTTTCCTCCATTTATTTATTTTGTGCAGTTTACTTTTTGTTCTCTTCTTTTAAGTCAGTTTTCTGTCCCCATGATTTGTTTTGCTTACACTAGTTTGATTCTAATGGGTTATCTTTACACACATACACACACACACACCCATTCCTGTTTGCCTAATATTTGTCAAGTTCTTTGCATTTATTTAAATTGTTCATTTCTCTTTCTTTTATTTGTTTAATTATCTATTCTGTTTCTCCACATGATTAAGCAATTAGTTTAAAATCTTCTGGATTGTCTTTTGGTTTTTTATTTTTCATAACTTTCTTTTCTGTTCCCTTTGCCAAGAAGTTTTTTTACTTTATTTCCCAAATCATGTGTTTTCATCTTTATTTATAACTTCTTTATTCTATCTGTTGTCAAGAGGTTAAACTTTTGAAGTCCTAAGTTTATGGGACTCCTTTTTTTGTTGCTTCTTCCTCTTAGAAATATCATTTTATGAAGGATGCAGTGCCAAATGGAAGTAGAACCAAATGATAGGAATCACCTAATTGTGAGATTAGTGAATGTGACACTTAGTGAATTGTTAAAAATTGTGATGCCAGAACTACACTCACCATGATACCAAAGGTCATGCCTTCCCATTACTAATTCTATTCCCCCCACCCCCACCAACACTGGGTGTCAGCTGTCCCTTAGAATTAATATATACCTTCTTTTGGGGTGCAATGCTGTTCATGGAGGCACAACATTCTCTCAGATAAGGTAACCTTCCAAGCCTTCCAATACACAAAGTGCTCCCAAAATGAACACACTTTAATATCTGTCTCCCATCATAGGCATATGCCTTTTTCTCAGTAGGAAGTTATTCACTGCAACCCCTCTCTCATGACTAATGCTCTTACTATTCTTTTCATTCTAGTCCTCTAGTCATAATCCCGCCCCTCCATTGCTTCCACCTTATTCTTCTACAACTTCTCACTAAGAATTACCATCACTTCAAGGGTGCATCTCCTGCTCTCCTTGGCTTATCAACTCTCTGTCCTCATTTATGCAACCACTCACTCTGCTATTCCCATCTACAATAGATATAAATTCACCTGGTAGAAGTCAGGGGATTTAGATCATCAGGCTAATTATTTAATTCTCGCACTTTTGCTTCTCCTGGGTCTTTTAATTCACCTGAAATCTTTAGACTCTTTTATCCTTTTTATCCTTTAACAACCTCTCTTTCTTTCCCCCTTGACCACATACATAAAAACAAAAACATGAGAAAATTGATTTCATTTCTTGTCCTTTTTGTTAATTTTAAAATTCTGAACTTAACAAACTCCAAACAAAAATAAGTGTTTCTATATATGAAGTGGAACAAAAAAAGAAAATAGTACATGGAACTGATGCTTTCTATTATATTGTGTACAACTTGCTTTTTAAGTGTATTAAAAAAATTCAACATGTAACTTTGAAAAGTGTCTTAATTGTGTTTTTTTCCTGATTTTTCTTGTTTCATTCTTTTTCTGTTTAAAGTTTATTCTTTGTAGTTTTGCAACATTCAACCTTGATTGTTTTGTAGTTGTTATTTTTTTCCATTTATATTATTTAGTCATTGTGTATATTGTGGTCTTGGGTTCTACTTTGCTTTTCATGTAACTTTCTATGCTTCTCTGTCTTCTTCATATTAATTGTGTCTTTTTGTGTGTGTATGGGAAGCTTGGGTTTATTTAAAAAATTTTTTTTTATTCATTTTGAACTTAACTACAAAAAGAGATAAAAAAAGAATATGTTGTACACAGCACAACATAAAGGGAGGATTCAGTATAAACCATGATTTTTCATTTTAGACTGCTTACTCTTTTTGGAAAAACTACAAATTGTTTTCAAAACTACCATGCTTTTCTGTGCTTCCTTCTAAGTTTTCTTTTGTTCTCTGCTATGTACTTTTAATTTTTTTCTCTCTCTCCCCCCATACTACCCTAGAAAAGACTACAATTAAACACAAATATATATGTGAGTGTGTGTGTGTGTGTGTGTGTGTGTGTGTATCCATCCTATTCATACTTCTGTTTATCACTTCTTTCTCTAGATCTGGATGGCATCTTCTTTTAAAGTCGTTTATAGTTGATTTGAGTATTTCCCACACTCAAGATGAATTAGCCGTTCAAAGTTGTACTTAGGACAATATTTCTGTAACTATGTACAACCTTCTCCTGGTATTGCTAACTTCACTTTTCATTATTTCATGTAAGTTTTTTCATGTTTTTCTAAAATCAGCCAGTTCATCATTTCTTATATATAGTATAGCAGTATTCCATCACAATCATATACCACATCTTGTTTAGATTCCCCAATTGAAGAACATCTATCCTTTTAGCCAATCTGATAGGTGTAAGATGATATGTCAAAGGTGTTTTAATTTGCATTTCTCCAATCAGTAATGATTTATAGCATTTTTTCATGTAACTGTATGTAGTTTTGATTTCTTCATAAAAACTGCAGGTTCATATCCTTTGACCATTTATCAGTTAGAGAATGACTCGTATTCCTATAAATTTGACAAAGTTCCCCACATATTTGAGAAATGAGATCTTTCTGTGAGAGACTTCTCCCTTTGTATCAGGCCTTCAGGTTGTACAGGCCTGCTTTATATCTAGGTCATGTATCCATTTTTGCGTTATCTTTGTAGATGGTTTAAGATACTTGTCTATGCCTAATTTCCATTTTATTGGCAAATTCATCCCATTCACATTCCAAGTTATAATTACTAGTTGTGTATTTCCCTCCATCCTATTTTTCTTTACTGTTTATACTTCTCACCCTATTTATCCTATTACTTCTCATACATCTGATTTACTTCTAACCACTACCTTGCCCTTCTATTCCTTAATCTATCCACCCCTCTAAGAGTGTCTTCCTTATCCTCTCCCCTACCCTCCTAATTCTTAATCTACACACTCTTCTAAAAGTCCCTCCCTTATCCTACCCCCTTGCCCTCTCCTTTATAAATTTATATGTTTACACCCTCCTTGATGTATATGTTGTTTCCTCTTTAACCCAGTTCTTATGAAAGTAAGATTCCAGTACTACCAGTCCTCCACCCCTACTTGCTTCTTCTGTATCAGTTCTTCCTTTTGCACCTTATTTGTATGAGATAATTGTTCCTTTTTACCCCTCCCTACTCAGTTTTATTTTTTAAAATCAGCCCATCATACACAACTCAACCCAAGCCTTTTTTTCAAACTACCAAAGTAATATGACTGTCTTAGGAGTACTGATAACATTTTCACATGTAAGAAATAAACAGTTTGAGCTTATTGAGTCTATTATGTTTACATTTATGTTTACCTTATGTTTCTCCTGGATCTTATATGTTGAATTTTCTCTTGAGTTCTGGTCATTTTGTCAAAATACTTGAAAGTCTTTCAGTTCATCTTTTTTTTTCATTCAGGATTATACGCAACGTTGCTGAATATGTTATTTTTGGTTGTAACCCCAGCTCTTTTGCTCTTCAAAATATAATGCTCCCAAACTTTTGTTTTTTTAATGTAGAAGCTGCTAGGTCTTACGTAATCCTTATTGTAACTTTATGGTATTTAAATTTTTTTTCTCGTTGAATGTAATATTTTCTCCTTAACCTGAGAACTTTGCAATTTGGATATGATATTCCTGTAAGTTTTCATCTTGGGATCTCTTTAAAGTAGTGATCAGTGGATTTTTTTCTATTTCACTTTACCTCCTTGTTCTAGAAGTTCAGGGCAATTTTCCTTAATAATTTCTTATAATATTGTATCAAGATTATTTTTTGATTGTAGCTTCCAGATAGTGCAAAAATTCTTCTATTGTCTCTCCTTGATCTATTCTCCAGATGAGTTGTTTTTCTAATGAAATGTTTCATATTCTCTTCTGTTTTTGTTTTATTCTTTTGATTTTGTTTTTATTCTTTTTTGGTATCTTCTAACATCAGTAGCTTCTCCTTGCCCAATTCTAGTTTTCAAGGAATGATTTTCTTCCTTAAGATTTCGGATCTCTTTTTCTAATTAGTTGACTTTCTTTTCATAATTTTCTTGATTTTCTTGGATTGCTCCTATTTTTTACCCTAATTTTCCCTCAGTCTCTCTTATTTAATTTTAAAAATATTTATTTATTTATTTATTTTTAGTTTTCAACATTCACTTCCATAAGATTTTGAGTTCTAAATTTTCTCCCTCTCTCTTCTCTCCTCTCTTCCCAAGACAGTGTGTAATCTGATATAGGCTATAAAAATACATTCTTATTAAACATATTTTCCCATGTTGTAAAAGAATTAGAATCAATGGGAGAAACCACGAAAAAGAAGAAACAAAAAAATAAAAAGAGAGAGAGAAAGCAAATAGTATGCTTCGATTTGCATTCAGACTCCATAATTCTTTTCTGGATGTGGATAGCATTTTCCAGCATGAGTCTTTTGGAGTTGTCTTAGATCCTTGCATTGCTGAGAAGAGCAATGTCTATCAAAGTTAGTCATCTCACAATGTTGCTGTTACTGTGTACAATGTTCTCCTAGTTCTGCTCACTTCACTCAGCATCAGTTGATTCATGTCTGTCTTTCCAGGTTTTCCTGAAGTCCACTTGCTCATCATTTCTTATAGCACAATAGTATCCCATTACATTCATATACCACAACTTGTTCATCCATTCCCCAGTTGATGGGCATCCCCTCAATTTCCAATTCTTTGCTACCACAAAAAGAGCTGCTATAAATATTTTTTGTACATGTAGGTCCTTTCCCCATTTTTATGATCTCTTTGGGATACAGCCCTAGAAGTAGTGTTGCTGGATCAAAGGGTATGCACAGTTTTATAGCCCTTTGGACATAGTTCCAGATTGCTCTCCAGAATGATTGGATCAGTTTACAACTCCATCAACAATGCATTAGTGTTCCAATTATACCACATCTCCAACATTTACCATTTTCTTGTTTTGTCATGTTAGCCAATCTGAGAGGTGTGACATGGTACCTCAGAGTTGTTTAACTTGCATTTCTCTAATCAGTAGTGACTTAGAGCATTTTTTCCATATGACTATATAGATAGCTTTAAGTTCTTCCTCTGAAAACTGCCTGTTCATATCCTTTGGCCATTTATCAATTGGGCAATGACTTACATATTTTAGACATGAGGCCTTTATTAGAGACACTGGCTGTAAAAATTGTTTCCCAGCTTTCTGCTTCCCTCCTAATCTTAGTTGCATTGGCTTTGTTTGTGCAAAAACTTTTCAATTTAATGTAATCAAATTATCCTTTTTGCATTTCATCATGTTTTCTATCTCTTGTTTAGACATAAATTCTTCCTTTCTCTATAAATCTGATAGGTAAACCATTTCTTGCTCTCCTACTTTGTTTATAATATCAGCCTTTATATATAAAATATGTACCCATTTTGACTTAATCTTGGTATACAGTGTAAGGTGTTGGTCTATGCCTAGTTTTTACCGTATTGTTTTATAGCTTTCCCAGCAATTTTTGTTAGATAGTGAGTTCTTATCCCAGAAGCTGGAGTCTTTGGGTTTATCAAATAGTAGATTAGTATAGTCATTGACTACTGTATTTTGTGTGCTTAACCTATTCCATTGATCCACCACTCTATTTCTTAGCCAGTACCAAGTAGTATTTCTTTTCATTAATTCTCTTGATATTCTGGACCTTTTGTCCTTTCAGATGAATTTTGTTATTTTTTTTTTCTAGCTCTGTAAAAAATGTTTTTGGTAGTTTGGTATGGCACTAAAGAAGTAAATTAATTTAGGTAGAATTGCCATTTTATTATATTAGCTCAGCCTACCCATGAGCAACTGATATTTTTCCAATTATTTAGATCTGACTTTATTTGTGTAAAAAGTATTATGTAGTGGCAGCTAGGTGGCACAGTGGATAGAGCACTGGCCCAGAAGTCAGGAGGACCTGAGTTCCGATCTGGCCTCAGACCAAACACATGACATTTACTAGCTGTGTGACCCTGGGCAAGTCACTTAACCCCAATTTGCCTTAAAAAAAGTGTTTTGTAATTATGTTCATAGAGTTCCTAGTTTTGTTTTGGCAGTTAGACTCCCAAATATTTTATAATGTTTACAGTAACTTTAAATGGAGTTTCTCTTTCTGTCTCTTGCTGCTGGACTTTGTTAGTAAAATATACAAATGTCAGTGATTTGTATGGGTTTAATTTATATCCTGTAACTGTGCTAAAGTTGTTAATTATTTCAAGTAGTTCTTTACTTGATTCTCTAAGTATAGCATCATACCATCTGCAAAGAGTGATAACTTTGTTTCTTCTTTGCTTATTCTAATTCCTTCCCTTTCTTTTCCTTCTCTTATTGCTAAAGCTAACATTTCTAGTACAATATTGAATAACAGTGGTGATAATGGACATCCTTGTTTCACCCTGGATCTTATTGGAAATGTTTTTAGCTTATCCTCATTATAGATCATGCTTGCTGATGGTTTTAGATAGAGCTATTTATCATTTTATGGAAAGCTGCTCTCTAATATTTTTAATAGGAATGGGTGTTGTATTTTGTCAAAAGCTTTTTCTGCATGTATTAAGATAATCATGATATCTGTCAGTTTTGTTGTTGATATGGTTAATTATGCTGATAGTTTTCCTAATACTGAACCAGCCCTTCATTCCTGGTATAAATCCTACCTGGCCATAGTATATTATCCTCATGATAATTTTTTATTTAAAATTTTTGCAACTATATTCTTCAAGGAAATTGGTCTATACTTTCTTTCTCTATTTTGGCAATTCCTGGTTTAGGTATCAGCACCATATTTGCACCATAAAAAGAATTTGGTAGGACTCTTTCTTCATCTGTTTTCCCAAATAGTTTTATATAGTAATGGAATTAATTGTTCTTTAAATGTTTGGTAGAATTCATTTTTCAATCCATCTGGCCCTGGAGATTTTTTCTTAGAGAGTTCATTGATGGCTCGTTCGATTTCTTTTTCTGAAATCGATTTACTTAAGTATTTTATTTCCTTTTCCCTTAATCTGGGCAATTTATATTTTTTATAAATATTCATTCATTTCACTTAGATTATCAGATTTATTGCCATACAGTTGGGCAAAATGGTTCCTAATTATTGTTTTAATTTCCTCTTCATTGGTGGTGAATTCACCCTTTTCATTTTTGATACTGGTAATTTGGTTTTCTTCTTTCTTTTTTCTTTTTTTTTTAAATCAAATTAACCAAAGTCTTATCTACTTTATTGTTCTTTTTTTTCACAAAACCAGTTCTTAATTTTATTTATTAGTTCAATAGTTTTCTTAATTTCAATTTTATTAATATCTCCTTTAATTTTCAAAATTTCTAATTTGGTATTTAATTGAGGATATTTAATTTGTTCTTTTTATAGCTGTTTTAGTTGCATGCCCAATTTATTGATCTCTTTCTGTATTTTATTCAATGCACACATTGAGAGATATACAGTTTCCTCTAAGAAGTGCTTTGGCTGCATGCCATTAGTTTTGGTATGTTGTCTCATTATTGTCATTCTCTTGGATGAAATTTTTGATTGTTTCTATGATTTTTTTGTTTAACCCACTCATTCTTTAGAATGAGATTATTTAGTTTCCAATTAAATTTTAGCCTATCTTTCCATGGCCCTTTATTACATGTAATTTTTATTGCATCATGATCTGAAAAGGATGCATTTAATATTTCTACCTTTCTGCACTGGATTGTGAGGTTTTTAATGCCCTAGTACATGGTCAATTTATGTGTAAATACCATGTACTGCTGACATAAAAGTTTATTTCTTTCTATCACCGTTCAATTTTCTCTAGAGGTCTACCATATCTAACTTTTCTAAGATTCTATTCACCTCCTTTCTTTCTTGTTTATTTTGCGCTTAGATTTAACTAGTTCTGAGAGGAGGGTCTTGTTTGCTTTTTGAAGTTCTTTTTAAGTTCTTCCAAGAACTCTTTTTGGGCTTGTTGTTGAGGTTTAGAAGTTTAAGTGTGCTGGGACCCCAAAATAGCAACATGTGGGTCGTGCCTGAATAAATTCGACCCAAGCCTTCTTTCAGCCAAAGACAAGGTTTATTGAAGATTCACCACATTGGCCAGACTCTTAAGAAATCTGAACATTTGTGGCGCTCGTATTGACAAGCAGCCAGAGTAAATCTCAGCACCTTAATGGCGGCCAAGATGGATCTTATATACAGAAAGACTGTGGGAGGGATCTAGGAGTGGCCAAATAATTTGGGGTTACTGGAGGAGGGTCTGGGAGAAGGGGTATCTTGATGGGAGTGGCCAATATGCTGGGGTAACTGGAGGTCAATAGATAGGATCAAGGGTGTTTGTGGGGTGAGGGGCATCCAGAGGTAGCAGACAGTGGAGGGCTGGACTAGGTTAAGGGTAACAGAGAATTGGGAGATTGGGCATAGGTGATAAGTAGAGGCCACTTGATAGGATTATAGCCTCAGGGTAATGCTAGAGACTTCCTTGATCCAGTGGGAGTTCAAGAAGAGTCCAAGGGGGGTTTTTCCAGGGGAACATAGACAAATGGGACCCAAATTCTTTTTGGGGTAAGAGGTAGAGATCTCGGCTTGGGCCTGTACTCCATCATTGTGCCCATTTGATGTTTCTCTTTGTGGTAGGAGTCTCCTTTTTTTTTTAACTTCACTACTTTCCTCTGATTATGAACCCAGATCTTTTCTATTCCCAGTCTATGATTGGGTCCTTTCTTCTTTGCTTACTCATTTTTATTTTGTTTTATTTTATTTTTAGCCGCTTATTATTGTAATCAGGTTCTAGTCCCAAGGTGTGGGGAATGGTGCCCCAGGCACCAGGTCCTTCTTTTTTATTTTATTTTTGTTTTTGTTTCACCCCACTTAATAGTATTTTATTTTTTCCAATTACATGCAAAGATAGTTTTCAGCATTCACTTTTTACAGGATTTTGAGTTCCAAATTTTTTTCTCCCCTCTTCCCCTCCCCCGGGTCCTTCTTACTGTTATTTTCTCCACCCATAAGCCATGGCTAGGGCCTCCAACCATGCTGTCCTGTAAATGCTCTTGCTCCCAGCTGTCCTTGCTGTGGCTGTAAACTTTAGTTCTCCCTTCTGCCCTGAGACTGAAACCAGGGACTCTGTTCTCCTGCAAGTGCTTCTAGCCAGCTGGGTCCTCCCCCCTCTATTGCAGCACTCACCTGGCATGAGCTCACTCTTCCTCAGTCATAACCTCAGCACTATACCCTGTCTGGGCAGCACAGCTGGTCCTGGCATCCTGAGAGAGTGGAGGGTCCTTCAGTCTTCCCCTGCTTAGCTGTATGACCCCCACACTATCTTTGAGGTGAGAGTTCCCGAAGCTGAGGCTACCTCAACAACCCAGCTACACCCAGGACCTTATTTGTTGATTCAGCAGAGTTTGCCAGGAAGTATTTGCACTTCACTCAGGTTAAGTTTCTGCCCCAAAGGTCATCTTTCCTGAAGTCCTCTGAAGTCCTGGGAAGACAACTGCTTTACCCCAACTTCTATTTATTTCTGCCACTGTACACTTTGAGGTGATGTTCTGTCTTATTTGTGGAGGAAATTTGGAGAGCCTGAAATATTTTTTCTCTACACCATCTTCCCCCATTGTTTCTTACAGTACAATAATATTCCATTACATTACATTCATCTACCAAAAGTTATTTTGCTGTTCCCCATTTGATAAGCATTTACTGTGCCTCTACAAAAAGTGCTGTTATAAGTATCTTGGTGTGTATGAAACCTTTCTTTTTCTTGATAATCTCCTTTGGCTCTATGTCTAGCAGTGGAATCTATGGGTCAAAGGGTATGGACATTTTAGTGACTTTATTTACATAATTCCAAAGTGCTTTTCATAATGATTGTACTAATTCACAGTTCCATCAACTATGTATTAGTGTGCCTATTTCTCCACATTAACTGTCCTGTTGCAATAGGGGGACTGGCCAAAAGAAACCATGTTTCCAGAGCATACACAATAAATTCTGCCTGCTACCAGCCCACACAAAGGAGGCTGGGTATCCTGCTTCTAGTAAGGCATGATGACGAGAAAGGAAGGGCCCTGCTCCATGATTCAAAACATATGCAGGTATTCTGATTGTTTCTACTGTACTTGTATTGTGATGAAGAGGTGCATTTTTCCATTGGCTGTGAAAGGTACTTGATCTTCCTCTAATTTTTTATGTTTTGAATGGTCATATGTCTATTTTTAGTTTAGTATGGAATATAGTGTAAGTTGTTTGTTTAGAGTAAGTTCTACTGGAGTATTTTCCAATTGTCCCAGAAATTCTTTATCAAATAGATCTTTTTAAGATCTTCCTACATAGTTAAAATTTGGAGGGGGATGTTGAATTGAATCGTTGAGTTGCTGGTTTTTGTTTGTTTGTTTGTTTGTTTCTTCCTTGTCTACTCTGTTCCATTGATCATTTTTATTTTTAATAGTATTACATGTTTTTAATGTTTGCTGTTTTATAATGTCATCTGAGGTCTGGAAATGCTAGTCTCCTTTCAGTCCTTCCCTTTTCCACCCATGCATTATATACGTTGAAAGGTAGGTGTTATAGCAGATAGAGCAGCGGATGCAGAATCAGGAAGACTTAAGTTCAATATTGCCTTTGACATTGACATATTGGGTATATGATAAATGGTATTTGTAAAGTACTTTGCAGTGTGTTTTATAGCTATTTTGACTTGTACTATCCTTTCTATCTATTATTACCTCCTGGATTCTGTTATTTTTATATGGAAATATTGGTATTTGTGGATTAATTTTTAGACTATCTTTGCTAAAACTGTGTTTAAAATTCAGTTCTCCTTTTTTTAAGCTCCACATTCTCTTCTTTCCTCTCTTTTTTCCCTTCCCATCAAGAGAACAAGAAAAATAAAACCAGTTACAAACATGTATATTCAAGAAAAAAAAATCCCTTCATTAGCCATATTAAAAAAAACCCAGCCCCCTGCCCCCAAACCAACATATGCCTCTGTTTGCATTCTGAGTCCATCCCCTCTCTATCTGGATTTGGGTTAATGCTATTAATTATTTTAATTGTTTTCTTTGCTGATTCCCTAGGATATTTTAAGTAAACTGTGATGTTGAGCTAATAGGAGTAATTTTGTCTCATCTTTACCTATCTTTATGTTTTAGTTTCTTTCTTTTGTCTTATTGTTATGGCTAGAATTTATGGGACTATATCAAATGAGAGAAGTAAACTGGGCATCCTTGCTTTACTTTTGTATTTATTAAGAAGACATAATATTTCTTGATTATATATAATTTAGTTTTTGTTTCAGGCAGCTAGGTGATGTAGTGAATTGAGTGCTGGGCCTGAAGTCAGGAAGACTCATCCTCCTGAGTTCAAATCTGGTCTTGGACACTTACTGGCTATGTGACCCTAAGCAAGTCACTTAACCCTGTTTGTCTCAGTTTCCTCATCTGTAAAATGGGCTGAAGAAGGAAATGACAAACCACTGTCTTTGCCAAGAAAACCTAAAATGGTATCACAAAAAGTTGGACACAACTGAAACCACTGAAAAACAATCATTTCTGTACATACGTACTTTTGTCATGTAAAAAGATTCTTCTATAGCTGTACTTCATAGGATATCTAGTATGTTGTGTGATGTTTTTTGTTTTTAATTTTTTGTTTTTTTGCAAGGCAATTGAGGTTAAGTGACTTGCCCAGAGTCACATAGCTATTGAGTGTTATGTGTCAGAGGCCGGATTTGAACTCATGTCCTCCTGACTCCAGGGCCGGTGCTCCCTCCGCTGCACCACCTAGCTGCCCCGTGTGATATATTTTTAAAGACATTTCCTGTGTCTTTTAATAAAATCATGTAGTTTTAGATATTTTGATTGTTCATGTGATTAATGATGTTATTTGCTTTCCTAATGTTGAATCATCCTTGTATCTCTGGTATTATCTCTAGTATTTCTGTCTTGGTCCTGATTAATTTTTTCTTGGACAACCTTTTGCAATCTGTTTATGAAAAGGTCTTTTTAAATTTTTGAATCAATATTCATTATTGGTCTATAATTTCTTTTTTTGCTATATCCTTCCCTGGCTTGGGTAATAGGGTTATATTTATCTCATAAAAGGAATTTAGCAGAATACTTTTTTTTCTCTCAATTTTTGAGAATGATTTGTTTAGTACAAAAAGAAAACTAGCTTGAGCCAGCTAGAAACAGCTTGTGAGGGCCGATTGTTAAAATTTTCAGTGTGAGCATTGGAAATTGACAAATGCAAATTAGAGCCTGACTTGCTTTTTTTGTTGATCGTCTAGATTTTGGAAAGTGATGGGAAAAAAATGTTAATAATGCAGATTACGCTAAAAAGTGTGTTGTGTGTACTTTTTTTTTTTAAAGAGAGTTTGTTCTTAGACATTGATCAGCTCACCTCTGAGTATAGATATAGGTAGGTGTAGGTTTAAAATCTGATAGAATTCTCTATATTCATTTGGACCAGGAATTTTCCCCTCTCTTTTGGTTATTCTTTATACTTACTTATATTTATTTTTCTTTTAAAAAAATTTTTTTTTTTGCTTTTTGGTGAGGCAATCAGGATTAAGTGACTTGCCCAGTGTCACACAGCTAGTAAGTGCCAAGTGTCTGAGGCTGAATTTGAACTCAGGTCCTCCTGACTCCAAGGCTGGAGTTCTATCCACTGTGCCACCTAGCTGCCCCATATATTTACTTTTCTGAGATAAGTTTGCTTAAGATTTCTATTTGGTATCCTGCTAGTGTGAATATTTTATATTTTTGTATATAATCTGCTTCTTTTGAGTTCTCAGTTTACATAGGATCTGAGTCTTTTCCTTTTATTCTTCTGAATTTATTATGACTTCACTTTGTTTTATTTTTTAATTTCATTTTTCTGCCTTCTTATTTTTAATGTTTGGCTAAAAGTTTATCAATTTTGTTAATCTTTTTAATGAACTAGCTATTAGTTTTGTTTAATCAATTCTGTAGTCTTCTTGGTTGCCAATTTATCTATTTCTCCCCTACTTTTCAAGATTTATTCTTTTTGTGTTTCTTTTGGCTTTATTTGTTGCCTTTCTAATTTTTGGTGCATGAATCATTTCTTTTTTCATTTTTGTTTTCACAGAAACACACACATATTTTTTCCTCTGAGGATTGCTTTATCTGTATGTCTTTCACATGATTACTGATTGTTTCTATGATTTGTTTTTTAACCTACCCATTATTTAGGATTCTTGCCAGTTAGGTCTGTGTCTTTTGCTCATGCTCTTTGAAATTATTTCTATTTCTGTCATATAATGTTTTATGAAGGATTTCCTTTAGAAATCCTAGTTATATTAATAAAAATGTAAGACTCAAAGATCTTCATTGATGATTAAGCTGTTTTGTAGAATATGTTTTATTGTATATCAGCATGATTTGTACATAAAGCATGACTCATGTGTGCCATGTGTTGTACTGGCACAAAAGCCAGTGATTATACTTGGTACATGCAGACAAACCTGGGCCACATTTTTTGTATGCCTGTGATGCAACACAAAGTAAAGTATCTTCTAAAACCATAAACAAAGATGGACCTTCAACAAATTAATGACATTTGTATTATTCCTGCAAAATTAAATCAAATCAAAGGAAGAAAAATAGAGGTTAGTAGATGATTCAAGAAACACAGGAAAGTAAATAAATGTAGTTGTCATGGAATAGATTAAGTAATGAAATCAGTTCTTTCATATGTAGTTATAAATGACTACTTGATTCCAGAGATTTGTGCAAATTCTTGTCTTTCCCTTCAATCAAGAACTTATGTGCCAGGCACTAACAGGGACAATGGGTATCAAATATTGAATGTTCTGTTAGAAAATTTTTTTTATACTTTTTTTAAGGGTTGGCTTGCTGATTAGGAATGAGATATGTATATACATATTTGGAAATTGAGGTGATCTAAAAACAAATGATATCAATAAGATGTAAAAAATAAAGAATGACAGAGGAAGTGTCAATGCTTATGCTCATCCCACTGATTGTTGTTGCTTATAGCCCATGCTTGATGCAAAAAATATGGTACATCATGAGCACCTTTACTTTCTTCTTCAACTTCTTATGACCACAGGGTCATGCTGGGTTATTTGACTTTTTTATTTCTTCATATCTGTAGCTCTTTTTCTTGCAAAATTTATTTTATGTTTTTAAGTTTGAAACTTTTTTTTTTGTGGTGGTGATGTTTGTATTCAATCCACCAGTGCTTTATTTTCTTTATCCAGAAGTTCTGGACAATTCTATTGTATTATTTCCTGCAGTTTAGTTTTTAAATTTTCTAAATTTATCATGTTCTTCTGAGAGACTTATGATCCTTAAATCATGTCTGAATGTCCTGTTCTCAAAGTTAATCATTTTGGCTTGTATCGAATTTATATGTTCTTTTAGAGTTGTTGTTGCTTTTTGCTTCTTTTCTGCCCAACTTTTGTACACTTCAGAATTTTTGTGTTCCAAACCTGTTGGAACACAATCTCTCTCTATGCCTTCTTTAGAAAGATTCTTTATGATGTATTTGTATTTTCAGTCTTCTGTTTGCATTTTAAAATTCTACTTAGAGAGCTCTTATTTCTGACTTCATTTCTCTTTTCAACCCTTTTGGAGCTTCTTGCTATTGTTCTGTGATTTGAGGGAGAATGCAGTATTCTCTTTTTTTATGCAGCAGTGGTTAATTTTTTTTCATAATGTTTGTTTTAGTCCTCTGTATTCTCTTTGAGGTTTTATTCCTTCTTGCTTTCTTGAGATTTTGGAATTGTATGGTTTTTTGTCTTCTTATCTAATGAATTCTGTTTTTGTTATTCTGTATCTGATACATAGTTTCTTTTTCTGAGATTTTGGTTGATTGAGGATTTAGGGAATTCTACCAATTTGCTCTTATTGGGAATTTAGTATCTCACCTAGGTTGGTACTTTTTGCAAATCAGGTGCTTAATAAATGTTGAATCAAATTGAATTGAATTGGGAGTCAGTATTTGCTGTGAGAAAATTCACCATGTGATAGCAGAAAGATGATATATTGTGTCACAAATAACTACAACCTAAATGACTAAAATTTAAAATCTACATAGGAACTTTATGGACTAGTTTCAGAGCTCTTAATGGTAAAGAGTAAAAAGGACTAGGACCATATTAAAAAAGTTAAATTTTCTACTAAAGTGCATGTCTTCCTTCTCCTTTCTTCTCTTTCAAACTTCCCTATTTCTGCCAAAGGCAACCTTGTCCTTCCAGTCTCCCAAGTTCAGATTTTAACACTTTCCTCATCTTTTCACGTTTCCTCTCCCTGTATGTAGTCAGCTGCCAAATCTTGCCTTTTTTACTTTACACAAAATATCTCTCTATTCCAAAAGTTATCACTTTAGCTCAGGCTCTCAGCACATTGTCTAGATTATTATACCAGCCTCTTAATTGGTCTCCTTGCCTCAGGTCTCTCACCATTCTACTATATGCTGCATACTAGGGATATATGGGGTGTTTAAAGTGTGAGAGTTCACCTAGCCCTTTTCAGGACTGCTCATTCACCTTTGAGGTTTACCTATCCCCCACCTCTCACTTGTGGCTCCAAGAAGCTGTAGCATGTACAGTGGTAAAACTATCTCAGCAGATGGGTTAAACCAAGTTGAAGCTAACTGACAGGCCTCAAACCCCATTGGTGAGTTAGGGGCATGTGAAGACTTCCCCCAGTGGAACAGGTGGATAAAAACCAATTTATTCCCATGTTACATGTTCTAGTGGCCATGAAAGTGGCTCAAGCAGGTACTGTGGAACACTTAGAGTTTAGTCAGATATCAAAGACACCAAGGTCATCTGCCACACCCTGGGCCATCACCTGTCATTTTGACTTTTGTCTTGCCACTAAACTTAGATAACTCTGGAAGAGAGAGTGAGGTTGATGATTTTGTGCAACTCTGCCTTACTTAAATCCAAGTCAAGATGTCACCCTGTGATGTCATTGGACCTCTTTAAAAATGAAGGATGAACAACAACAACAACACGTTGCAGAATTGGTCAAATGGAAAAGAAGAATTGCAAATATTTGCTAATGAATGTAACTCCTTAAAAAGCAGGATTGGTCAAATGGAAAAAGGAATACAAATACTCCCTGAAGAAAATAATTCCTTAAAAATTAGAATTGGGCTAGTGGAAGCTAATGACTCCATGAAACATCAAGAAACAATATAAATAAAGTCAAAAGAATGAAAAATAGGAAAAACGTGAAATATTTCACTAGAAAAGCAACTGACCTGGAAAATGGATGAGGAGAAATAATTTAAGAATTATAGGACTACCTGAAAGCCAGGATCAAAAAAAGAACCTAGGCATCATATTTTAAGAAATTATCAAGGAAAGCTGCCCCAATATCCTAGAATCATGTGGTAAAATAGAAATTGAAAGAACCCGCAAATTACCTCCAGAAAGAAATCACAAAATGAAAACTCCCAGGAATATTATAGCCAAATTCCAGAGTACCCAGGTCAAAGAGAACATCAAGTATTCTGAAAGAAATCATTGAAATACCATGGAGCCACAGTCACAATTACACAAGATTTAGCACCTACCCTTGTAAAGAAACAGAGAGCTTGGAACATGATATACTGAAAGAAAAAGGGCCGAGATTACAATTGAGAATAATCTATCTATAAAAACTGAGTATAATCCTCCAAGGGAAAAAATGATATTTAATTGGAGAACTTTTAAGCATTCTTGATGAAAAGACTTGAGCTGAAAATTGTCTTTCAAATACTCAAGAAAATCATAAAAAGGTAAACATGAAAGAGAAATCACAAGGGACTCAATAAGGTTACCTTTCTATTTGGGATGATGCATGTAACCTCTAAGAACTTTATCATTATTAGGGCAGCTAGAAGGATTTTACATAGAAAGAGGATGTACGTGTGAGTTGGTATGATATAAAAAAAATGGAGAGGCATGAAGAGGGATGCCCTGAGAGAAGGGGGAAGGAAGAGTAAAAATGGGGAAAATTACCTCATATAAAAGAGGCACACAAAGAAGAGCTTTTTGAGTAGACAGGGAAATGGGGGAGGGAGAGGTGAGCAATGCTTGAGCCTCACATCTAAATTGGTTCCCAAAAGCATATCTCTATCTATCTATCTATCTATCTATCTATCTATCTATCTATCTATCT
>NW_020953728.1:1530177-1620440 GCF_900497805.2 Vombatus ursinus
TCTATCTATCTATCTATCTATCTATCTATCTATCTATCTATCTATCTATCTATCTATATATCTATACACACACACACACACACACACACACACACACACACACATACACACACACACACACTTAAGTGGTAATAGAAATCTATTTTACCCAATAGGGAAGTTTGAGGGGAAGGGAATAAGGGAAAGGAGGAAGTGATACAAAGGAGGGCAAATAAAAGAAGGTAGTGGTCAGAAGCAAAACAGACTTTAGAGGAGGGAAAGGATAAAAAAAAAAAAGATGAAAAGAAGAAAATAGGATAGAAGGAAATGCATAATTATAACCATAACTGAATGTAAATGGGATGAATTCAACCCTAAAACAGAAGTGAATACCAAAATACAACAATATGTTGTTTACCAAAAAATACACTTGAAACAGAGGGATACACACTGAGTTAAAATAAGGGGATGAAGCATAATCTATTAAGCTTCAGTTGAAGTTAAAAAGGCAAGGGTAGCAATCATGATCTCAGACAAAGCAAAAAGCAAAAATAGACCTAAGTAAAGGGGCTAAGCAAGGAAACTGCATTTTGCAAAAAGGAACCATAGACAGTGAAGTAATGTCAATACTACATATATGTGCACCAAATGACATAGCATCCAAAATCTTAAAGGAAATATAGAGGAAAATAGAGGAATATAGAAGAAATATAGAAGAAAATATAGAGGAAATAGACAGTAGAACTATACTAATCATGAACCTCAACTTTCTCCTCTCTATAGAGCTACATACACCTAATCATAAAATAAAAAGAAAAGTCAAGGAGATGAAGAGAATTGTAGAAAAGTTAGATATGATAGACCTCTGGAGAAAACTTAATGGGAATAAAAAGGAGTATACCTTTTTCTCATCTGTACATGGCACTTCAAAAAATTAGCCAAGTATTAGGGCATTAAAAACCTCATAACCTAATGCAGAAATGTTAAATGAACCCCTTTAAGACCATAATGCAATAAAATTACTTTTAATAAAGAGTGTTGGAAATATAGATTAAAAATTGATTGGAGACTAAATAATTGAATAAAAAAGAAGAAATCATAGAAACAACAAAAATTTAATTTTAAAGAAAATGATAACAGTGAGACAGTACTACAACATTTGTGAGATGTAGCCAAAGTAGTATTTATGGGGGATTTTATATCTCTAAATGCATACATCAATAAAAGAAAGAACAGATCAATGAATTGAGCAGGCAACTAAAACAAACTAGAAAAAGAACAAATTAAAAGTCCCCAGTTAAATACCAAGATGGAAATTTTGAAAATCAAAAGAAAAATTAATAAAATTAAAAGTGAAAAAAATTGAACTAATAAATACAAGAGTTTGTTTTATGAAAAAAAACCCAATATTGGTTAATGATTAATAAAAAAAGAATGCAACCAAATAACCAAAAAATGAGAGGGGTAAATACACCACCAAGGAAGATGAATTTAAAGCTATTATTAAGACCTATGTTGCCCAATTATGTTCCAGTAAAACTGACAATATAAGTGAAATTGATGAATATTTTCAAAAATATAAACTGCCTGGATTAACAGAAGAGGAAAAGAATACTTAAATAACCATATGTTAGAAAAAGAAATTGAACAAGCCTTCAATGAGTTGGCTGAGAAAAAATTTTTGGGAATTGACTTACAAGTGAATTCTACCAAACCATCACAATACTATGTAAACTATTTGAAAAAAAAATAAGGAAAGAACAAATCCTACCGAATTCCTTTAATGATACAAGTATGGTTCTGATATCTAAACCAGGAAGAACTAAAATACAGAAAGAAAATGGTAGACCAATTTCCTTAATGAATAGCAATAAATCACAAAGGTAATACATTATGACTGGGTAAGCTTTATATCAGTAATGCAGGACTGGTTCAGTAATAGGAAAACTATAACATAATTGACCATGTTAATAACAAAAACTACAGAAACCAATGATTATAAATATAACATTCATTCCTCTTACAAACACTAGAGAGCATAGAAATGGAGCCTTTCTAAAAATAAGTACTTTCTATCTAATACCAAGAGCAAGCATGATCCATAATGGGGATAAACTTGAAGTCTTCCAAATAAGATCAGGGGTGAAACAAAGATGTCCACTATCACCACTATTATTTGATATTGTACTAAAAAAGCTTTCTATAGCAATCAAACAAGAAAAAGAAATTAAAGGAATAAAAATAGGCAATGAGGAAACAAAACTATCACTTTTTGCAGAAGATATGATGGCATACTCAATACACAGTAGTAAATGACCATGGTATTATTTGATAAATCCAAAGATCTGAGCTTTTGGGGTAAGAACTTACCATTTGACAAAAATTACTAGGAAAACTAAAAAGCAATCTGGCGGAAACTAGGCATAAAAAAACATCTCACACCATATACCAAGATAGGGTCAAAATAGATAAGTGATTTAGACATGAAGGGTGATATAAGCAAATTTGGGGAACATGGAAAAATGTACCTGTCAGATCTATGGATAAGGGAACAGTTTATGACCAACCAATAGATAGAGAGGATCACAGAAAGTAATTCCATGCAACATTTCTATTATGGAAATATGGTTTGCGTGACTTAACATGTAAAATCAGTATCAAATTGCTTGCTTTCTCAAAGAGGGGGAAGGATTAGGAGGGAAAGAGAATTTGATCTCAAAATTTTTTAAATGATTATTAAAATTTTTTTACACGTAATTGGGAAACATTTAATGAAATTAATAAAGATATATTTAAAAATAAAAATGAAACTGAATTAGAAAAAAGGAATAATTCATTCTAATCATATGGGATTTATACTAGGTATGCAAAGATGGATCAACATTGGGAAAACAATGTAATTAATCATACTAAAACTCCCAATATCCCAAACCATACAATCATTTTTGACAAAGTACAGTACTCATGCTAAAACCTTACAAAAGATTGGCCTAGAGTGATCTATTTTTAGTATCATAAAAACATTTATCTAACACCAAAAGTAGCCATTATATGCAATGGGGATACACTAAAACCTTTCCCAATAAATATAGGAGTGAAGCAAGGATGTCTATGCCCTTCACTATTCATTTTGAAAATGCTTACAATAACAATAAGATCAGAGAAAAGAATTAAATCAGTAAAGATAGGCAAAGAGGAGATAAAACAATTCCTGTTTGCTGATGGTTTACTTGGAAAACCTTAGGGCAATTATCAATCATACCAATTGAGACAATAGTGTTAGCAAAGTTGCATGCCACAAAATAAAACCTCAAAAATCAATAGCATTTCTATTCATCACTTAGCACAGTGTCTGACAGAATACAAACAATAAGTGTTTATTGATTGATTGATTATATAATAATAGCAAAAGACAAGAAGCAATAAATAGGAAGGGAAATCCCATTCCAAATAATTATATAATGCATAAAGTATCATGATCAACTTCTCAAAGCATACAAAAGTCTTATATAGATTCAGTTATAAAGAAATAACCTAAATAACTGGAGGAATATTTAGTGCTCATGGTCAGGTCTTGTTAATATAATAAAAATGACAATACTATCAACATTAATTTACATTTTTAATGCTATGCCAATCAAATTACTAAGAGTTTATTTTATAGAGCTTGAAAAAATTAGAATAAAATTCACTTGGAAAAACAAAAAATCTAGAATATCAAGGGAAAAGATGAATAGAAGTAAGGATAAAGGGGAAATAGCATCTTCAGACCTCAAACTACATTATAAAGCAGCAGTGATCTGATCCTTCTTGTCTTGATTTAAAAATAGAGAGATAAATCAACGAAGCAGACTAGACAAAGGAGATTCAGAAATAACAAAACTCAATAATCCATTGTTTAATAAAATGGAAAATGTAAGTTACTTATAGGAAAACTCCCTATTTAATAAAAACTGCTAGGAAAACTTGGAAAGTAGTCTGGCAGAAATTAGGCTTAGACCAATACTTTACACTGCAATATGTTCTGAAAGGATATGTGACCTTATTAAGTATCGTACTATAAAGGGTCAGCTAGGTTGCACAGTGGATACAGTATGGTGCCGGAAGTCAGGAATACCCATCTTCTTGTATTCAGATCTGGCCTCAGACACTTACTAGCTGTGTGACCCTCGGCAAGTCACTGAATCCTGTTTGCCTCAGTTCCTCATCTGTAAAATGAACTGGAGAAGTAAATGGCAAAACCACTCCAGTATCTCTATCAAGAAAATGCCAAATGAGATCATAAAAAATCATACACTACTGAACAACTAAACAACAACGACAGCAGCAAATCATATTATAAAAAATTTAGAAGAGAAATAGATTTCACAGCTATGGGTAAGAAATGTATTCTTAACCAACCAAGACATTGAGGCAATTAGAAAAAATGTGATAAAAGACTTTGATTACTTGGAACTGAATAATTTCTGCAGAGACAACATTAATGCATCTAGCAAAAGAAGGTAAGTGGTCGAATGGGGAAAAAAAATCTTTGTATTAAATTTCTTGGGAAAGAGTTTGGTATCCAAGATAAATAAATGTATACACACATATAGACACATATTACATATATAATCATATAAAATATGTGTGTACATATATATGTACACATATATATGTATATAATAGCCATTCCCCAATAGATAAATGTCAAAGGATATGAGGAAAAAGTTCTCAGAACTGCAGATCATTCACAACCACATGAAGAATGCCCCAAGTCACTAATAATAAGAGGAATGCAAATCAAAACAACTCAGAGATTTTACCTCACACCCTGTGAGTTGACAAAAATGGCACCAGTCCATGTTAAAGGAGTTGTGCAAAGAAAGTTCACACTAAAACATTGCTGGTTTATCTGTGAAATGGAACAACTCTTTTGGAAAGTAATTTATCATTATGCCAATAAAGTGACCAAAATGTCCATACATTTTGAACCAGAGACTCTTTACTGTGTTTATACACCAAGTAAGCCATCAATAAGAACAATTCCCCATATACTCCAAGATATTTATAATAGCACTTTTTTATGATAGCTGAGAATTGGAAACAAAGTAGATGCCTATCAATTGGGGCATTGCTAAACAAATTGTGGTACATAAATGTAATGGAATACTATTTGCACTATAAGAAATGACATGTGATGAATGCAGAGAATCATGGAAAGAGCTATATGAACTAATGCAGAGTGAAGAAAACGAACCAAGAATACAATATACACAATAACCACAACAATGTAAATTGAAAGAATGACACACCAAAAAAAAAATCAAATGAAAATGTAACAAAATTATAAGTCAAATGGGACTCAAATGAAGAGCTATGAGAAGACATCCGCAACCTACCCTTCAGTGGAACTGGAAGGTCCACAGTTGTTACACTTTGCATGTTTTCAGACTTTCTGAATGTATCAATCAGTTATGCTGATTTTTTTCTCTCAAAAAAAGAAAAGAACACTTTGTAATAAATGGCTCTCAGGGAAGGGGAGGAGGGATACATGAGCTACTATGGAGAAGTAAGAAACAGAATACATCAATTTAAAAAAAAGAAAAGAACCGAGCTAACCATGTTAATTCCTTTACTTGGTCAACTCCAAAATTTTCTTTTATGCTCTAAAATAAAATCTAAACTATCCTGTTTAGATTTTAAATCTCTATACAACCTGTTCCCAATCCACCTCTTCAGCCTCATTGGACATTAGTCCGCTCTCTTTATTCCAACCCAACTGGCTTTCTCTCTATTCCTCACTCATGCCACTACATCTCCAGTTTCTGTGCCTCATTGGTCACCCCACCTTCATTCTTGTAATGCACTCCTACCTCATAGAAACCCTCTTCTCCTTTAATATGTAGCTTGAGTACATTTCTGATTCCCCCAGCTGTTAGTCCCCTTCCTCCAAAATGAATATGTGTGTGTAGTGTATGTATTCACTTTATATTTATGATTTATATATGTATTTGTATGTGCTTGTTATCTCATTTGAATATAAGCTAACCTTTTAAGTAGAGATTGCTTTATTCTTTGTACCTAGCATATTCCTTGACCATATCAGAGACTTAATAAATATTTGTTGATTAATGTGGAGGTAACCTTAGGTTCCTGATGTTAATTTCTTCCATGTTAGAAAGGGTTCACAATGGACTTGGGAATGAACTACCTCTCATCTAAGGATCAGCTTATCTAAATTGAAAGAGTCTCATCACTATTGTGTCAAGAGGATAATATATTATTATAAATACATTTGTTATTATCAGTTATTATTAATAATTTGATAAACAAACCATCTTCTATGACAGATTCTGTGATCTGTATTTGTGATATACCTACAAAATCCTAGATCTTTGAAGTTTTAAAGTGTAATTTTTTTTATAAAAATAGATTACTAAAGGTGAAATAAAGTCAAAATAATTGAATAAGGAGGGAACTAGACAGAGAACAGTTCATTCAAAACCACTGAAAGCAATGGGGCTTATGTTTTCTGTAGCCCTCAGCAGAGATGGGATGATAAAAGCAGATGATTCCTCCATATAATTGCCCTCTACTTTATGTGCCTCTATGTGCAACTACAGTCACTGCAATAGCTGAAAAATATTATTGTTAAGTTGTTTTTCAGTCATATGGGGTTTTCTTGGAAAAGATACTGGAGTGGTTTGCCATTTCCTTCTCCAGCTCATTTTTGTAGATGAGGAAACTGAGGCAAACAGGATTAAGTGACTTGCCCAGGGTCATATAGTTAGTAAGTGTCTGAGACCAAATTTGAACTCTGGAAGATTAGTCTTCCTGACTCCAGGCCCTGAACTCTATCCACTGAACCACCTACCTGCCCTGAAAAACGTGTAATGTAAAAAGTAAGGTATTAAGCTGGCAATCTGTTTTGAACTCATGTTGAAAAGTTTACTACTCTCATTAGTAATATTTGTGTGTAATAATTTGCTGCATAGGATTTTAATATTGTCATATTTGCAAGAGAAAATCTCTGTCAAAGAGATTCTTAAGTGGGATAACACACATGTTCTATGTATTTCTACTTATTTTTTGTTTTGTTTTGTTTTGTTTTGGTGGGGCAGTTGGGGATAAGTGATGTGCCCAGGGTCACACAGCTAGTTAAGTGTCAACTGGCTGGTCTGTGGCTGGAGTTGAACTCAGGTCCTCCTGATTCCAGGGCCAGTGCTCTATCCACTGCGCCACCTAGCTGCCCCTATGTATTTCTATTTTTAAAAGAAATTACTACATTTAATTTTTGTATTTTCTGTTAAGGTTGTCATGCTTTGGGATAGAGGATCTGATAAATAAGAAGTTTATTAACAAATCATAGACCAAGTCACATCTCTCATTAAAAAAAAAAATTTACAGTGTTCTTAAAGAAGTATTTTGTTTCTTACAGGACAGTTCTTTTCACTTTGACCTCTGTCGTTGTGCTTGTCATCACCACTGATTGGATCAGCTGGGACAAGTTGAATCGTGGATTTCTGCCCAGTGATGAAGTCTCTAGAGCCTTCTTGGCTTCCTTCATCCTAGTCTTTGATCTTCTTATTGTCATGCAGGTATACTGGGCTCTCTGGTCTTTCACTCTACTCACTAAAGCAATCATATTTTTATTTTTTCCAATGACATAGCCATAGATTTCATAAGATATCTTAAGTGTTTCATATACAATGGCTATTAGCAGAAGGATGAGGCAGTGTGACATAGCAAATAGAGATCCTACCTCAAAACCAAGAATTCCTGTTTCAAATCATGCCTTGACTGTATACTGGTTGTGTGAATATGGGCCAATCATCTAACCTCTCAATTCTCTAAGCAACGCTCTTAGACTACAAGAGTCTTGTAGTCTTGAAATCACAGATATAGTCCATATCCTTATTAACAGAGAACATTTTTGGCCATGTTTCTTGAAGTAGGTCAGGGGATTGAGATGGAAATCACTTGGTTTTGTCTTATAAGAATAGTGTCCACTAGTTTTTTTTTTTTTTAATTGCAAGGTAGGCATCTGGGGATTGGCTTTTTTGGAGGTTTTTTCCTACCAGGATTACAGTAGGGAAGGGGAAATCCCTCCATTTGCTAAAATGATACAGAGATGAAGGTGTTGTAAACTCACAAAGCAGAGAAAATCATTTGTGAAACATACTCAGTATTGCAAAAGTTATAATGGAAAAATACAAAAATGATTTTTCTGTTTATGAAAATGATTGCTTCCTTTTAGCATCCACTAAAGATCATTCTATTTTCATGTAAGCAATATTTCTCTCTTGCTTGATACCAGACTGTATAATAACATTTTACTAGCCAGCATAACCAATGTAGATAGAACAATTGTGGCTGCAAAACACTTAGGACTTGAAGAGTGCTGCTTTGAATTGGGCAAATAGAATAGGACCTGTGGGCATGGCAGTTGTCAGATTCTCCTTGGCATTTTATCTCATCTATAAAATGGCCAAATGCTTCCTGGATTTTTTCTTGATTATTTCACAAGTTATCAATGGTTTCTCCTCTCAAGTTAACATAAGCTAAAATAACAACAACAACAGCAGCAATAAAACAAGTTACCACTGCAGAAGGGAAGATTATTTCAGGAGTATGATTAATTTAGTTAGTTCACAGAATACCAAATATGATACCTCTTTTTTATCTGTAGGACAATAAGACTAAAAGTCACTGTTGCATTCTGGAGGGAATGATAGTTGACACATATTTGTTTAAAATCTGTATTTAGTGCCTTTGTGGTAAGCTGGCAGTGATTTATAAGCTGACTGCATTACGTTTGAACTGGTGATAATTCAAATTGTACCATAGTTACCAAATAGGACACAGATAACTTAAAAGTAGAATTTGGCTTTTATTTATTATTTCATTTTAAAAATATAGAATATTGTATCTGTTTATAGAATATTACATCTATTTATAGAATATCTGTTTGTTGAATTAGGCTTTTAATTGTTAAATCTGATGATTCCTCAGTTCTCATCCTTCTTAAACTTTCTATGGCATTTGACACTTGAGCAGCACCTCTTCTCTCCTACCTGATTTTTCTGATATGACTCCCTCCTTGTTCGGCTTCTACCTTCTTGGTAACTCCTTCTCAGTCTCCTTTGCTGGATTATCATCCATTTCCTATCCCTTAACTCTGTCCATGGCCTTCTTCCATTCTCTGTTTGCATACTCTCTCTTGGTCATCCCATCAGCTTTTATTGGTTTGTTAGTAATCTCTGTGCATATATCTACTCTCTCTCATGAATTCTAGTCCCACACCACCAAGTGCCCAAATATGCCTTTTCAGGCCATTTACAGTTTTCAGGCTGCTGGTTGCATACCAGAGGATTTCAGGTGGCTCAAGAAAAATGTAGAGAAAAACATTCTTTGTATGTAGAGGAAATCCTTTGATGTGTCACAAGTGGCCAACGGGCAAAAGCAGCCCACCGATTGCCGATTGTGCAGTTCTGCTTTTCACCTACATTTCTTAAGGTCTCCTCAACCTCAATCTATCCAAAATACACCTTATTATTTTTTCCCCAAAACCTGACTTTCTGTCAAGGTATTTCTGTCAAGGGCACCATGATCCTTCCAGGTATTCAGGTTCACAACTGTGGGGTACTCCTTACTTTTCTTGTCCCACAAATTCAATCAGTTACCAAGTCTTGTTGATCTACCTCCACAGCATCTCATCTCGGTCCCATTCTCTTCACTCTCATGGCTTCCTGCCTACTTCAAGTTTGAATCACTCCATCACCTTATCTATTGTGGTTGGCTCCTAATTAGCCTTATGTTTCTTTACACACAAATCAGTTCTTCACATAGCTTTTTTTCCTAATGTACAGGTTTGACTATGTCATTCTTCTGCTCAATAGACTCCAGTGCCCTTCTGTTAATTCAAAGATCAACTATAAAATACTCTTTTTAGCATTTAAACTCCTTCCCAACCTGCCCTTTCTTTCCTTTTTACTCTTCTTGTACTTAATGCATTTCTGTGATCCAACTATATACCTCCTGACTCAGACTTTTTCATTGCATCACTCTCATGCCTGGAATATTCTCCCTTCTCACCTCAATGCTTACTTTCCCTGGTTTCCCACATGATTCACCTCAAATCCTCCCTTCTGCATGAGTCCTTTCTGTTGCTGTTTCCTTACCTTTGTGATTACTTTGTACCTTTTCTGCATATATCTTGTATACATATAGTTTATTTACACGTCTCCACATTAGAATATGAGTTCCTCAATAATCTATTATTCAATGAAACAGAAAACTGAGGACCAGAATTATGCCATGGGGATAAAGATATTTACAGTAAGATCTGGGGTAAAGTTGTTCAATGTCGCCACTATTATTTGATATGGTACTAGTAATGTTAGCTCTAGCAATAAGAAAGGAAAAAGAAATGAAGGGAATTAATATAGGCAAAGAGGAAACAGAATGATCATTTTTGCCGATGATGTAATCCTTTATTTAGAAAACCCTATAGTGTCAACTAAAAATTAATTGAAATGATCACTTTAACAATGGTATGAGATATAAAATAAATCTACATAAATCATAAGCATTTCTGTATATTACTGCCAAATCTCAGCAGAACGTCTGAGATAGACTTTAAACTTAGGTCTTCCAGACTCCAAGTCTAACACCTGGGCCATTATCCATCACCTAGCTGTTTTTTGCCTTCCTCTTCCCAGAACATTCCGGGAACCAATTCCAATTACTTTCATATAGCCTCCCAAGTTTCTAATCAAAACATCTAGGATTATGGAATTATTATGCCTTACAAGGCAGTGTCACATAGGGAAGTTGGAGATGAAGTTGGATTGGGGAAATATGATGAATTCAGTTTGGGAAATGGAAATTGGCTAAGAAATCAGAACAGGAGATATAAACTGGAGTCATTTGCATTAAGGTAATATTTGAAATCATGAGAAATGATGGATGGTTGATGGAAGAAAACAGAAAGAAGAAAAATAGAGGTTTAATGATAAGATTGAAACTTAAGGAATATACAGTTAGGTGAAAGGAAGAGGAAGAGAAAGAAACTTTTGAAAGACACAGATCAGAAGCAAGTGGTTGGACATGTAAGAGACGAACCAGAGAAGTATTAGGTCACTGAAACTAAGAAGGGAAAAGAGTTAGGAAAAACCTTTACCAAGAACTATAGAATGAATGATTATTTTAGGTCATTTAATATAATATGATTTAGTAGTAATGAAAAACAGAAATGAATTCATGATTAAGTGGTGAAGGGACTTTGCTTTCGTTGAAAGACATTAAGAAAAAAGGTGGTGTTTTTGAAAAGTAATTTTTTTCTTTATGGTATTTTTTTCCAATTACATGTAAAGACAGTTTTCAACATTCATTTTTGTAAAATTTTGAGTTCCAAAATTTTCTCCTTCCCTACCTCTGCTCCCCTTGCCCTCCCCTTCTCCCCAAGACAGCAAGCAATCTGATATAGGTTATACATGTACAATCATGTTAAACATACAAAAAGCAATTCTTAAAGCATTATAAAATAATTATGACTGTCCATTATGGAAGTTTGTTTTGCTTGACTTTGTAATTTGTTCCAAAGATTTTGTTTTTCTTTACCCTCCTTCTTTGGGAAGGGGAAATTGAAATAAGAGAAAATAAATGCTTATCAATTGAAAATATTTTAAAAAGAAAGGTAACTATGAAATTGTCTCCTCCAAATATTTCACTATGAAGCAAATATGAAATTTGTGTTTTAATTTATTTTACATTGATTTCAACTGTAAAGTTCCTAGAATAAGAATCAAAGTTTATTGCAGCATGGTAGAGGGGAAAGACTGCTGGATTTGTAGCCAGAGTTGCTTATTACCTGTGTGTACTTTGGCAAGTCCTCTGTGTCTCAGTTCTGTCATTAGTAAAGTGAAGGGGATCTAAAGTTTAAGAACATCTATGTTGCTCTTTACAAATTAAAAAAAGAACCCAACAATTTAACGTGATTTAATGAGGCACTTATTTAGAGATCATAGCTGTTTAAAATAGTAACAATTTACAGTATAGAGCAAAGTTATATTACTATCAAATAATTAAAAGCCACTGCTTTTTGGCTAGTTGGGATTATACACAATGTGTGTATATATACGTTCATATACCCTATGTACACATCATGTATGCATATATACACACATGTATATATACACATATATGTAGTATAAATGGTTCGAAGTAGGAAAATAATGTCCGTGGCCAGCTGTAACACATCCTTGTACTCTTTGAGGGAGTAAATGGGAAATGAAATATTTTTCCAGATGTCCTGACAAAGATCTAATCCTTCCTTTTCTTACCAGTTTTTCATGGTCTTAAACAAATATTTGAACTGCTAGCTCAAAATATTGGGACAATGATATATCAGATTTCCAAAATGATGCAGTTATAAAAAAGGCTTTTGCTATTTCTCACCCTGTGGAAAGAGGAATGTCTACTGTGCTCTATGTTTAACATTCTGAATCTTAAGATCATTTATTTCCTCTATTTTATCACTTTATCACTGGTCTAATGGAGAACAGGAGGCGTTACCTAGGACAGATGTTTTGTGGTAGCTAATATGAGAGAATGAAGGAATTTTTTAAGTCAGATATTACTGATGTGAGAATAAGTTCAGACTCAGAAGGATATTTATGGTTTTTTATGTTTATATAACTTGTGAATAATGCCTGTATAATAATTAGGTTCATTCTTGAATAATGTTGTATTATAGCTAGCAGCTGATAATGGTTATTTTTATTGAAATCTTTGTTTGAAATGAGAGAGTATCTGTATGTCTATTCCACCATTCCTTCTTCCTACTTTCTCTTCCTGCCTTTTCCTGCACACGCACACACACACACACACACACACACACACTCACCCTTGAAACATTATAATACAATATATTCCTTAGTTCCAAGGAAGGCAAAACACCCTCTTCACAACTAAGGCATAGATTTTTGCATCCATATTCATTAATGAAATGGTTCTATAATTCTTCTCTGTTTTTACTTTTCTGTTTAGGTATCAGTATCATATTTGTTTTATAAAAAGAGTTTGGTAGGATTCCCTCTTTTTCCATTCCAGATAATTAATTTAATATTGGAATTAGTTGATCTTTCAGTATTTGATAGAATTCACTTGTAAACCCATCTAGTCATGGTGATTTTTCTTAGGAAGCTCATTTATAGCCTGTTCAATTTATTTTTCTAAAAAGAATAATAAAATATAAGATAAATAAATAAAATAAATAATAAATAAAATTTAATATAATTTAATTAAAAAGAAATAAAAATAAAAAATAATAAAAATAAAAAATTCTGAAGTTCCTCCTCTGCTATTCTAGGCAATTTATATTTTTGTAAATATTCTTCTATTTCACTTAAATTGTTAACTTTATTGGCATACAATTGAGCAAAATAAATCCTTATTATTGCTTTAATTTCATCTTTGTTAGTAGTATATTCAAACAAAACCCTTCAAGAAAAGATAGTAAGACATATCCCATTTAAAATAACTCTAGATAGTATAAAATACTTGGGAGTACACCTGCCAAAACAATCCCAGGAACTATATAAATGAAATTATTAAAAAAAAAAACTTTTTATACAAATAAAATCAGATTTAAACATTTGGAGAAATTAATTGTTCATGGATAGGAAGGGCCAAAATGACAATTTCCAAATTAAATTACAAAAAAAATATGTTATTGAATTAGAAAATAATAATAAAATTCATTTGGAAGAACAAAATGTCAAGACTATCAAAGGAATTAATGAAAAATATGTAAGGAACAGAGGTTTAGCAGTACCAGATCTTAAACTATATTATATGGCAATAATTATCAGCACTATCTGGTGCTGGCTAAGAAATAGAAAGGCAGATCAATGGAACATAGTAGACATACAATTTACAACAACAAATACATATAGTAACTTTGTATTGGCGAGTGTAAAGACTTAAAATTTTGGGATAAGAATTCATTATTTGGTAAAAGTTGTTGGGAAAACTGGAAAGCAGCATGGCAGAAACTGGGCATAGACCAATATCTTACACTATTTACCAAAATAAGGTCAAAATAGATACCTGACCTATATATAAAGAGAGATATTACAAGAAAATTTGAAGAACATGGAATACATTACTTTTCAAACTTCTGGATAGGTGAACAATTTATAAATAAACAAGAGATAGAGAGCAGAGTGAGGTGTAAAATAAGTAATTTCAATTACATTAAAAAGTTTCTGTACAAATAAAACAAATGTAGCCAAGATGAAAAGGAAAGCAGAAAATTGGGAAAAAATTTTGGACAGTTTCTCAGATAAAGGTTTTATATCTCAAATATATAAATATCTTTGACAAATCTATAAAAATATAAGTCATTCCCCAGTTGACAAATGGTTGAAGGATATGAACAGGCAGTTTTTCAATGAAGAAATCAAAACAATTTATACTCATATAAAAATGCTCTAAATCATCATTGATTAGAGAAATACCAATTAAAACAATCTTGAGCTATCATTTTATATCTATCAGATTGACTAAAATGATTGAAAGGGAAAGTGACAGATGTTGGAAAGCGATGTGGAAAAATTGGGACATTAATTCACTGTTGGTGAAATTGTGAACTGATCCAGTCATTTTGGAGTGCAATCTGGAATTATGCCTAAAGAGTTATTAAACTGAGGTAGAGCCAAGATGACAGAGTAAAGGCAGGGACTCGCCTGAGTTCTCCCCCAAACCCCTCCAAATACCTTTAAAAAAATGACTTTAAACAAATTCTAGAGCAGCAGAATTCACCAAAAGACAGAATGGAACAAATTTCTAGCCCAAGACAACTTAGAAGGTTGTCAGGAAAGGCCTGTTGCACAAGCAGTGGTAGCTGCTGCTTCTGGAGCTCTCAGCCCACAGACAAAAGGGGGTCAAACGATTGACCAGAAAGAGATTACAGGGGTCTGTTGCTTTGCCCCTACTCGGATCCGGGTCCTGGGTGTCAGGCCCAGGGTGAGGAAGAGCACTAACATAGCAGAGCTTGCAGCCACAGTGGAGGAAGGACAGTTCTTCACAGTTTCAGGGCAGAAAAGAGTGCTTGTGGTCACTCACAGACCAGAGCACAGGCCAGGAGAGTAGTAAACACTTCTCTTTAGATCATACCATCTTGGAAGAACTGAAAAACTTACAGATCCCTAGAAGTGTCTCTGAAAACAGCTTTACTTTATTTTTCTTGAGTTTTTTTTTCCCTTGTGTATGTTTTCTTTCACAACATGACTATTATTAGTATGTTTTGCATGACTGCACATGTATAACCTATATCGAATTGCTTGCCTCCTCAATGAGGAGGGTTTGAGAGGGAGGAAGAGAGAATTTGGGACTCAAAGTTTTAAAAACAAATGTCAAAAATTGTTTTTATGTGTAACTGGGAAAAAATTAAATAATAAAAGCTTAAAATTTGAAAAAAATTTAAAAATTAAAATGACTCTAAATTGAGCATAGTGACTTCTCTTCACTTCTGGCATTTCTTGTCTATACTACCTGCATGGCACCCTTGGCACCACATTGCCTTCTGATGAATACTCTGTGTCTTATGCTATTATTTGGCTCTTCACAGGTTTTCTCACAAGCCACACTGTAAATACATTTTTATATTTTGTTTGAATAATTTTAGAATATTTTTTCATTGATCTTTGGATTTCAAAACACAGATTTAGGCTAAAGGGCCACTAAAGTGGCAGAATGTAAGGAATAATGAAGAAAATCAAGGCTAACTCCATTTCTCTATTACACTGGAAATCATTTAGAATGGAAATTTATTTACTTCAGTGTTTAACAAGTTTTTTTTAAAAAAATTAAACAATTATTGAGCAATGATAGAGAAGCAGAATTGGATGGGGAAGTAAGGAAGTCATCACCTTTTGACCTGCAATGCATCGTGTGTTCAAAACCCTCAGGAAACTCCACATGGAAGGGTACTTGAGGTTGACTTGCAAATTAAAGTCAAGTCTTTCTGACTAAAGACCCAAGTTTGATTCTAGCCTCAAACACTAGCAAGTGACCCTAAGCAAGTCATCTTTTTTTTTTTGAAGGTACCAGAATAACATGATTTCACAAAATAA
Source organism: Vombatus ursinus (assembly GCF_900497805.2). Classification (NCBI taxonomy): domain Eukaryota; kingdom Metazoa; phylum Chordata; class Mammalia; order Diprotodontia; family Vombatidae; genus Vombatus; species Vombatus ursinus. Next base: position 1,546,278 of record NW_020953728.1, read on the forward strand.
TTTAATTGGTGCTCTGAGGCAGGCATGTCTAATTGGGGATGACAAAACATGATTGAAATACAAATTCTTCATTATCTTCTTTTCACAATATTGCTTAAAAACAACGATTCCAATAAATAATTAAAACAAAGTAAAACAATTAAAACAAATTCCAAAACCTAAAATCACTCTGCTGCCTTCTAAGGTAAAGCTTACTGCTTAATTAGGAATTAAAGTTTTAAATTTTTTACCAGCTACCATTAAGGCTGGATCTTTACCACTGCCCACACTGATGTATGCTGTTTCTAGTACTTGTTTCACTGTTTACTCTACCAGGTTCAAGTGATAACTCCCTGTGCCAGGGCTTAAGCATTGCCATAGGTGCTGCTCTGTGCTGAGAGGCCACAACTGGAACTTGATTCAAATCACTTGTGCCAGGGCAAGAGCACTGTGGACATTGCTACTGTTAACACCTGTTAACACCCTTATGCCTGGCTAGGTTATGCCAGCTAGTGTCACTATCCTAGCTATGATCTCATCATAGTTGATGAGATCAGAAACTGCCACATGATATGGTTTAGGAAACTCTGAGGGATTTTGTCTGATCATGCCAGTGTTAGGATTCCTCTTTCCTTTCAATGGTCATCCTCTCTGGTGCAGGAAATTCTTCCTGCTGTCAGGTGCTTGCTCCACTGAAGGAACTAGGAACTTCTGACATGTTTAACTCTAAAGGCTTCCACCAAGTGTAAGAATGTCCAATTCAAGATCTGCCACCTAGGATTTTCCACCTAGGGAAAGAGACAAAACAAAAACAAACAAACAAACAATCAAAAACAAAGGATAAAGTCAGAGATTTTTTTTTCAGGCAAGTACATGTGCTTTGTCATGTGCAAGCATTAACCATTTATGCCAAGTAGGGAGGGTGTCTGAGACTTGAGCTCTGTAGGAACCCCTCAATTTAAGTGAGAGACTGACAGACAGTTACTATTCATAGTTTACAATTATGGAATTAGTGAATGCTGTTTCTCTTTTAAAATGTATATAGCAACCTCCATGCTTGGCAAAACAACTGTGCAACAATAGGTACATTTTATCCACACCCCAAATTCCAGAAGTGTTTCTGGACTCTTGAGATGTAATAATAATAATAATAATAATAATAATAAAGTAATTAGCAGAGGACAGAGCAAAGATGGCAGAGCAATCAAGCTAAACTTTCCCAATAATTCCCTTCAAATAACTTTAAAATAATGCATCAAATTGAATTTTGGAGTGGCAGAGCAAACAGAAGGTCAAGGTTAGATATTTTTCCAGCTCAAGGCAATGTAGGAGGTCAGAAGTAGAAGTATGTGACACTGAGGTGCAGGCTAGCCCATGGTGAAACATGGTAGCAAAATGGATGGCAGTGACAGCAGCAGCAATTTTGGGAGCTCTTACCACCCAGAGAGGGTAATGGGATTGGACAAGTGGTCAAAAAGACATTACAGGGACACCTGTGGTGGCACAGGTATAGGATTGTAGCAGTGAGTAAACAACAACAAAAGAACTTAACCATAAAAAGCTACTATGGTAACAGGGAAGGTCAAGTCAAACTCAGGAGAAGACAATGATGTAAAAACATCTGCAAGCAAAGCCTTAAGGAAAAAATGCAGATTGGACACAAGCCCAAATAGAATACCTGGAAGAGCTAGAGAAAGAATAAAAAGGAGCCAAAGATGTTTTAAAAATCAACTAAGAATTTTAGAAGAAAAATTGGGGAAGAAATGAGAACAATGCAAGAAAATTATGAAAAAAGGAATTAACAGCTTGGTAAAAGAGGCACAAAAAGTACTAAAGAAAATAACACCTTTAAAAAAAAAACCAGAATTGGCCAAATGGAAAAAGTAGTACAAAAGCAAACTGAAGGAAAGAATTTCTTAAAATTTAGAATTAGTCAAGTGAAAGTTAATCACTCTATGAGACATCAAGAAATAATAAAATAGAAGACTCAAGAGAGGCATAAAAAGGTAAACAGAAAAGAAAAAAAAACATGTTATTAATAAGGGCAAACTGTTTACGTCCCTACAAGGGAAGATGATGCAACTCTTGAGAATTGTAATGTTATTATGACATTTAAAAGGGTTATGTATACTTAGACAGAGGGCATGGGTATAAGTTGACTTTGATTTGATGGCAAAAAGATCTAATTAAGTGGTGAAAAGGGATTGTACTGGGAGAAGAGGCAAGGAGGCAGACAAGAGTAAATTACATCACATGAAAAGTCAGAAAAACATAATAGGTAGAGGGAAAGTAGGGAGGGAGATAAGCATTGTTTGAACCTTACCCTCATCAGATTTGGTTCAAAGAAGGAATAACATAATCAGTTAGGTATAGAAAACTAACTTACTCTATAGAAAGTAGGAGGGGAAAGGGAAAAGAAAAGGGAGAGGGTAAATAGAAGGGAGGGAAGAAGTAGAAAGGGTAAAGGAGAAGAAAAGGGAGGGGGATAATAGAAGGAAGGGGAGACTGAGATAGACAGTGGTTGAAAGCAAAACTCTACTGGGGAGGAAAAGGGAGAAAGGAGAGAGAAAATCATAAACTAGGGGGATAGGATGGAGAGGAAGAAAAAGATAGTAATCATAATGTGAATGTGAATGGAATGAACTCTCCCATAAAAAAGAAATGATAGCAGAGTGGAATAAGAACCATAATCCTACAATATGTTGTTTACAAGAAACACATTTGAAAAAGAGGGATAAACAAACAGGGTAAAGGTAAAAGGCTGGAGTAGAATATATTATGCTTCAGATAAGGTAAAAAAAAGCAGGGGTAGCAATCCTGATCTCAGACAAAGCCAAAGCAAAAATAGATCTAAATAAAAGAGATAAGGAAGGAAATTACCTCCTGCTAAAAGGTACCGTAGACAATGAAGTAATATCATTACTAAACATATATGCACCAAGTGGTATAGCATCCAAATCCTTAAAGGAGAAATTAAGGGAGGTACAGGAAGAATTAGCAAAACTCTACTAGTGGGGCACCTCAACCTCTCCCTCTCTGAACTAGATAAATCTAACCACAAAATAAATAAGAAAGAAGTTAAGGAGGTGAATGGAATTTTGGAAAAGGTAGATATGGTTGACCTCTGGAGAAAACTGGGAACAGAAAGGAATATACCTTTTTTTTGGTGGTACATGGCACCTACACAAAAATTGACCATGTACTAGGGCATAAAAACCTCACAATCAAATGTAGAAAGGCAGAAATATTGAATGCATCCTTTTCAGATTATGATGCAATAAAAATTACATGTAATCAAGGGCCATGGAAAGATAGACTAAAAATTAATTGGAAATTAAATAATCTAATCCTAAAGAATGAATGGGTCCAACAATAAATCACAGAAACAGTCAATAACTTCATCCAAGAGAATGACAGCAATGAGATAACATACTAAAACTTACAGGATGCAGTGAAAGTAATCCTTAGGGAAAGCTTTATATCTCTCAATGCTTACATGAGTAAAATACAGAAAGAAGAGATCAATAAATTGGGGATACAACTAAAAAAAAACTGGAAAAAGAGCAAATTAAAAATCCCCAACTAAATACCAAATTAGAAATTCTGAAAACCAAAGAAGAGATTTAATGAAATTGAAATTAAGAAAACTATTGAACTAATAAATAAAATTAAGAACTGATTTTATGAAAAAAAAAACACAATAAAATAGATAAACCTTTGGTTAATTTAATTAAAAAAAGAAAGAAGAAAACCAAATTACCAGTATCAAAAATGAAAAGGGTGAATTCACCTCTCCAATAAAGAGGAAATCAAAACAATAATTAGGAGCTATTTTGCCCAACTGTATGCCAATAAATTTGACAATCTTCATGAAATGGACGAATATTTACAAAAATATAAATTGCCAAGATTAAGGGAAGAGTAAATAAAGTACTTAACCCAATTTCAGGAAAAGAAATTTCACAAGCCATCAATGAACTCCCTAAGAAAAAATCTCCAGGGCCAGATGGATTTACAAGTGAATTCCATCAAACATTGAAAGAACAACTAATTCCAACTAATTCCAAACTATATAAATCCTCCAACTATATAAACTATTTGGGAAAATAGGTGAAAAAGGAGTCCTACCAAATTCTTTTTATGATACAAATATGGTGCTGATACCTAAACCAGGAAGAGCCAAAACTGAGAAAGAAAATTATAGAACCATCTCCCTAATGTATATAGATGCAAAAATTTTAAATAAAATATTAGCAGAGATTACAACAACTTATCTCGAGGATAATACATTTTGAGTAGGTAAGATTTATACTAGGAACGCAACCTGGTTCAGTATTAGGAAAATTATCAGCATAGTTGACCATATCAACAATAAAACTAACAGAAATCATATGATTATCTCAACAAATGCAGAAAAAGCATTTGACAGAATATAACACCCATTCCTATAAAAAACACTGGAAAGCATAGGAATAAATGGAGTCTTCCTTAAAATGATAGATAGCACCTATCAAAAACCATCAGCAAGCATTATATGTGAAGTGGATGAACTAGAAACATTTCCGGTAAGATTGGGGGTGAAACAAGGATGTCCATTATCACCATTGTTATTCAATATGGTACTAGAAACATTAGCTATAGCAATCAGAGAAGAAAAAAATTGAAGGAATTAGAATAGGCAAAGAAGAAACAAAACTATCACTCTTTGCAGATGATATGATGATATACTTAGAGAATCCTCAAGAATCAAGTAAAAAATTACTTGAAATAATAAATTTAGCAAAGTTGCAGTATATAAATAAACCCACACAAGTCATTAGCATTTCTATAACAAAGCCCGACAGCAAGAGATGGAAAGAGAAATTCCATTTAAAATTACTGTAGATGTTATAAAATATTTAGGAGTCTGCCTGCCAAAACAAACTTGGGAACTATATGAACACAATTACAAAACACTTTTCAGCCAAATAAAGTCAGATCTAAATGATTGAAAAAATATCAGTTGGTCATGGGTAGGCTGAGATAATATAATAAAAATGACAATTCTATCTAAATTAATTTACTTATTCAGTGCCATACCAATTAAACTACTAAAAGATTATTTTATAGAACTATGAAAAACAATTAAAAAATTCATCTGGAAGAACAAAAGGTCCAGAATATCAAGGGAACTAATGAAAAGAAATGCTAGGGAAGGTGGCCTAGGTGTACCAGATCTTAAATTGTATTATAAAGCAGCAATCATCAAAACTACTTGGTACTAGTTAAGAAAAAGACTGGTGGATCAGTGGAATAGGATAGGCATGCAAGACACAACAGTCAATGACTATACTAATCTACTGTTTGATAAACCCAAAGACTCCAGCTTCTGGGATAAGAACTTATTATTTAACAAAAATTGCTGGGAAAACTGGAAAACAGTATGGTAGAAACTGGGTATAGACCAGCATCTTACACCCTATACCAAGATAAAGTCAAAATGGGTACAGAATTTAGATATAAAGACTTATAGTATAACCAAACTAGGTGAACAAGGAATAGTTTGCCTTTCAGATCTATGGAGAAGGGAAGAATTTATGACCAAACAAGAGATGGAGAACATTATGAAATGCAAAATGGACAATTTTGATTACATTTAATTGAAAATTTTATGTACAAACAAAAATTTTATGCACAAAGGCAATGCATCCAAATTTAGGAGGGAAGCAGAAAACCGAGAAAGAATTTTTATAGCCAGTGTCTGATAAAGGCCTCCTTTCTAAAATATATAGAGAACTGAGTCAAATTTATAAGAATGCAAGTCATTTTCTAATTGATAAATGATCAAAAGATATGAATAGGAAGTTTTCACAGGTAGAAACTAAAGCTATCCATATAGTCATATGAAAAAATGTTCAAAATCACTATTGATTAGAGAAATGCAAATCAAAACAACTCTGAGGTACCACATCACACCTATCAGATTGGCTAACATGACAAAACAGGACAATGATAAATGTTGGAGAATATGTGGGAAAATTGAGACACTAAGGCATTGTTTGTGGAGTTGCGAACTGATCCAACCATTCTGGAGACCAATTTGGAATTATGCCGAAAGGGCTATAAAATTTTGCATATCCTTTTACCCAGCAATACCACTTCTAGATCTGTATCCCAAAGAGATCATAAAAACAAGAAAGGGACCCACATATAGAAAAATATTTATAGCAGCTCTTTTTGTGGTGGCAAAGAATTGGAAATTGAGGGGAGGCCCATTAATTGGGGAATGACTGAACAAGTTTTGGTACATGAATGTAATAGAATACTATTGTGTTATAAGAAATGATGAGCAGGATGACTTTAGAAAAACCTGGAGAGACTTATATGAAATGATGCTGAATGAAATGAGCAGAACCAAGAGAGCATCGTACATAGTAACAGCCACACTGTGCAATGACTGACTTTGATAGATTTGGCTCTTCTCAGCAATGCAGGGATCTAAGACAACTCTAAAAGACTTATGTTGGAAAATGCATGAAAACGCACCACATCCAGAGAGAGAACTTAGGAATCTGAATGCAGATGAAAGCACACTATTTGTTCTCCTTTTCTTTTGTTGTTTTGTTTCATTGCTTCATTCTCATGGTTCCTTCCATTAGAACTTTACATCATGACTAATGAGAAAATATGCTTTATATGAATGTATAAGTAGAGCCTATATCAGATTGCATCCTGGTTTGGGGAAAGAGGAAGAGAGGGAGGGGCAGAAAATTTAAAACTCAAAATCTTATGGGAGTGAATGTTGAAAGCTAAAAATAAATTAATTAATTATTTTAAACAAAAAACAATAAAGTAAAGTCAAAAGACTGAAAAAGTAGAAAAAAATATGAAATATCCCATTAGCAAAACAAATTATCTAGAAAATAGATTGAGGGGAGATAACTGAAGAATTATTGGACTATATAAAAGCTTGAACGAAAAAAGAACCTGGGACAAATTTTAAGAACCTCTGAAGGAAAGTTACTCACGTATTATATAACCACAAGGCAAAATAGAAATTAAAAGAATCCCTACATCACCTCCTGAAAGAGATCCCAAAATGAAAACTCCCAGGAATATTATAGCCAAATTCCAGAGCTCCCAGGTCAAAGAGAAAATACTGAAAGCAGACAGAAAGAAACTATTCAAATACCATGGAACCACAGTCAAATCATACAAGATATAACAGCTGCCATTATAAAAGAGTGGAGAGCTTGGTATATCATATTCCAGAAGGCAAAGGAGTTATGAGCATATCCAAAAATAATCTATACAGTAAAATGGAATATAATCCTACATGGGGGAAAGTGGATATTTAATGAATTAGAGGACTTTCAAGCATTCTTGATGCAAAGACCAGAGTGAAATAGAAAATTTAACAGTCAAAGACAAGACTCAAAAGAAGCATATAAAGGTAAACATGAGTGAGAATATCATAAGAGACTTAACAAGGTTAAACTGTTCACATTCCTATGTGGGAAGATGATACATGTTACTCTTAACAACTCTATTATCATTAGGGCAGTTAGAAGGAGTCTTCTTAGAGAGCGTGGATGTGATTCTACTATTTTGGAATAATCTCAAAAGAAGAATGGAAAGGTGAGAAAGAAGAATGATGGGAGAAGTGGGGAGAGGACAAATGGGAAAAATTACATCATAAAAGAGGTGTGCAAGGAAAAGTTTTTGTAATGGAGGAGAAAATGATGTGTGTGTATGTATATGTGTGAAGTGAGCAACACTTGAACCTCATTCTCAAAGAGTTAAGAATATGTACATATATATATAATAAGTATCATATTACTTGCCTTCTGAATGGCTGTGGAAGAGACTGAAGGGAGGGAAAGAATTCTGAATTCAAAATTTTGAAGATGAATGTTAATTTAATAAAAAATATAATAAGACAGTGCTCTTCTAGATTCCTTCTAGTGCCTTACACCAACATTTCCAATTTCCTCTCAAATGACATAAAAATTTAAAACAGTTTCTTCATCATAGTTACTAGACAATCCTAAAATTTTGGGTATCTGCCTTCCTTTGCATTCTCTCATTGTTAATGTCCCTTAGCTTGACTGGCTATGTTCACATTCAATTACAGGACTTAGATTCACTATTATTTCCAAATATAACACCCCACTTAAATGCCAATAGTTCTTTTCTCATTTACACAAAATCTCATAGTAAGGTCCAAAGGACGAAACTCCTTACCAAGGACAAGTCAAAAGTATATTTTAATTAACTCCCTTAAAGTTGAGGAGACGTTCTCATTTGTAGGCTTCCTTGGGAAAATGAAGTAGCAAAGACATTAAGTCTTAGCAAGGACATGGCATTTGCATGTGAGGATATTGTTCTTCATTTTTCCCATTCTAAATAATGACTTTCAATCTCCAAAATTCAATTCCTCTAGAGCTGTATAGAAAAGATGAAGGAGATGTTTTGTGTTTCGTCTCTCTGACCACAGGTTTGTTTTTTTTTTTACAGTTAGACAAAATAAAAATTATTGCAAATGTAAGCTCCATTGATAGACAAATAATCATGGAGATCAAGCAACATGTGTCCAGACCACTTCTGGAGTATTGTATTAAATTCTGGGTCCCATATTTTGTGAAAGTTGTTGTTAAACTAGACTGTATCCAAATGAGGACAATAGGAAAGGTGACTTTGGAAGTCATGTCATATGAGGAGCAGATGAAGGAATGGAGCAATTTCTGTTAGAAGAAAGAGGAATTTATAGTGATATAACTGTGTTCAAATACTTAAAAGGACTGGCAACAGAAGGTAAAGTAGATTTTATTTTATTCCAGAGAGAAGAACTAAAATACTTTATTTTTACTGTTTAAAAGTCAGAAGGATCTTTATTACTAAAAATGCAACAACACTGATCAATCAAACGTGCCTTGTTCATTTAAGTTCTGCTGTCAATATAGGAGTGTAATTGATGATTTTTAAGTCTAGTCTTAAAACCACAAGTAAGAGGGCGGCTAGATGGTGCAGTGGAGAGAGCACTGTCCTTGGATTCAGGAAGACCTGAGTTCAAATCTGGCCTAAGACACTTGACTCTTACTAGCTGTGTGACCCTGGGCAAGTCACTTCACCCCATTGCCTCGCAGGTAATAAATAAATAAATACATACATACATAAATAAATAAAATCACAGGTAAGAAACAGAGCTGAGGAAATTCATGAGAACATTTATCTTTTTTTGTGTAGTGCTTGGTTAATAAATTGAGGGATCATAGAACTTTTTAGCTAAAAAGGTAAATGATATTGTGGTATATAAAACAAATGTAAACATGTTTGTCTTATAGGAATTAATATTACTCTGAATCACAGTAATAGTAAACTTCTACTTAAACTGTTAATGCTACTCATGTTCTGGAATTGAGAAGGAAAAGCAGTGAAATATAAAGAATAAAGAAAGAAAACTGTTTATAAAAATGGTTGTGAGACATTTTTCTCTGGGCTTTGGTTTTCATACATATAAAATGAAAGGATTTGGACTATATAAGTTGGAAGGTCTCTTCCAGCTTCAAATCTATGCTCCTGTGATTCTATGTTATCCCAGTTAATGCTATTAAAAAAAAATCAAATATTAAAATTCAAGTAGTTGTTTGACTTCCTGAAGCTACCTCCCTATATCTTGAGGCATGTTGAGGGTCCAGTCTAAATTGATTCCAGTCACTGTTAAGATCTCTGATCTGGAATGTGGCTATTGTGAAATAATAGTTAACATTTATCTAGGAATTTAACATCTGAAAAGCATTTTTATATATTATTGCATTCATTACTCACAACTCTGTGATGTAGGTACCATGTTTATTATTATCCCCATTGTTTCTGAAGAGGAAACCCAGGTTCAGAGATGTTAAGATACTTCCCCAGGGACATACAGCTAGTAAATAAAGCAGCACTCAGGTCTTCTTGATTCTAAGTCTAACATGTTAATCCTCTATACCACCTAGCTGTTTAGTTGTATAAATAAAGGAGAGAGAAAAAAATATATATATAATGTTTCACTTCACTTTGCATCAGTTCACATAAGTATTCCTATGCTTCTCTGTAGTCATCATATTAATCTTTTCTTATGGGAAGGAGTCAGCTCATATTGACTTACAAGAGCTGATTGTCAAATTTTCAGTGTAATTGTTACAACTTTAAAAATGGCAAATGCTTCAAATTGGGGCATGATTTGTTATTTTTTTTATTACTTAGACTCTAGACTTAAATTGATGGAAAAAAGATTAATAATGTAGATTAAACTTAAGAGTCTTTTATGCATATATTTTCCCCAGAGTACTAATTGTTAAATATTTACTAACACAAAACTGCTTATAGTAGAGCAGTATTCCAAATATTCCATTACATTTATTTTAAAATTTATATTTACACAGTTTGTTTAGTAATTAATAGATAGGCACTTACTATTTCCCAGTTCTTTTCTATGGAAAAGTAGCATTATAACTTATTTTGCTGTATATGGGTTTTTTCCCTTAATTTCATTGACCTTCTTTGAATATAGCAGAATATCTTTGGTCAGACATTAAGGACATTTTATTTATTTTATTTGCATAATTGCAAATAGCTTTTGCAGGATACAAAATTTATACCTCCAACTAAAGTATATTAGTTTATGGTGAAGTCATGGCAGAGAAGAAAAAAAAGAATAATTTTAACACTGTGTGATTTACATGTTAATAAAGCTGGGAAATTGAAAGAAAGATTATTATCTATAAACATAGAAAATACTCATATCAACAAAAAAACTTCTTGTTTTTTTTATGGTTAGCTTTATCTAAGTCTGAGAGGAGTAAATGGAGGTTCCCCACTAATACAGTTTTACTGTCTATTTCCTTGCATTAACTCATTTACCTTTTCCTTCAAGAATTTGGATACTGTGCTATTTGGCACATTTATGTTCAGTATTGGTATTAATGATAACTTTTTGACAAGATGTAGTTTCCCTGATTTGTATTTTAAGGAGATCTAGTTTTGCTTTTGTTTTGTCTGAAATTATGATTATTTCCCCTGCCTTTTTAACTTCAGCTGAAGCATAATAGATTCTGCTCCAGTCCCTGATTTAAACACCGTATTTTTCTGTTTCAAGTGTGTCTTTTGTAAACAACATGTTGTTGGTTTCTGGTTTCTAATCCATTCTGCTATTTTCTTCTGTTTTTTGGATGAGTTCATGCCATTCACATTCACAGTTATGATAGCTAACTATGTCTTTCCCTCCATTCTATTCTTTTATATTTATCTTTCTTTATTTTTACCTGCCTTCTCCTAAAGAATCTGTGTTGCTTCTGAACATGCTTCCTTTCATCTATCCTCCCTCTTATTTGTACCCCCTTTTTCTTAACCCCTCCTTTCCTCTTCCCTCTGTGCATAAATATTTTTCCCTCCTTGAACCCATTCAGATGAGAGTAAGACTCAAGTATTGCCTATTCCCTCTCACCATTTTTCCACCATTGTATAAACTCCTTTGCATGCTTCTTTTATGTGAAATACTTTTTCCCATTTGTCTTATCCTTTCCCCCTTCTCCTAGTGCATCTTGTTTCTCACCCGTTCAGTCATTCTTTGGAAATTATTCCAGCATAATACATTCACAATATGCCCTCTAAGTATACTACTTCTAAGTGACCTAATGATGAAAAAAGTACTTAGGGGCTACATGAATCATCTTTTCATATAGGAATGTAAATAGATTAAGTCCCTTAAGATTTCTTGTTGTTGGAATGTCAGACTTTGTACTCAGCTCTGGCCTTTGCACCAGGAATGCTTGAAAGCCCTGTATTTTTTATTAAATATCCACTTTCCCTATGTAGGATCATACTTGGGGCAGCTAGGGGGCACTGGGTCTGGAGTCAGGAAGATCTGAGTTTAAATCTGGCCTCAGACACTATCTGTGTGGCCCTGAGTAAGTCATATAACCCTGTGTGCCTCAATTTCCTCATCTGTAAAATGATCTGGAGAAGAAAATGGCAAATCACTCCAATATCTTTGCCAAGAAAACCCCAGATGGGGTCAGAGTCACACACGACTGAAACAACTGATTTTTTTTGCCTTTTTAATTTAATGTAATTAGAATTATCCATTTTGCACTTCATACTGTTTTCTATCTCTTGTTTGGCCAGAAATTCTTCCTTTCTCCATAGATCTGACACGTAAACTATTCCTTGCTTTCCTAATTTTCTTATGGTATCACTCTTTATGTCTAATTTATGTACCCATTTTAACCTTACCTTGGTTTAGGTGTGAGATGTTAGTCTATGCTTAGTTTCTGCCATACTATTTTTCCAGTTTTCCCAGAAGTTTTTGTCAAATAGAGAGTTCTTATCCCAAAAACTGGAGTCTTAGGATTTATCAAACAGTAGATTACTAGAGTCTTATAGTAGATTACTATAGTCTACTGTGTCTTATGTACCTAACCTGTTCCACTAATCCACCACTCTTTTTCCTAGCCAGTACCAAATAGTTTTGATGATTGCTGCTTTATAGCATAGTTTTAGATCTGGTATTGCTAGACTGCCTTCCATTGCATTTTTTGGTCAATTCTCTTGATATTCTGTTTTGTTATTCCCTTTGATATCCCTCTTTTGATCTTCAAAATGAATTTTGTTATTGTTTTTCCAGTTCTATAAAATAATTTTTTGGTAGTTTGATTGGTATGGCACTGAATAAGTAAATTAATTTAGGTAGAATTGTCATTTTTATAACATTAGCTCAGCCTACCGAGGAGCAATTGATATTTTTCGAATTGTTTAGATCTGACTTTATTTCTGTGAAAGGTGTTTTGTAGTTGTGTTTGTCTTGGCAGGTAAGCTCCCAAATATTCTATATTATCTACAGTTAATTTAAATGGGATTTCTCTTTCTATCTCTTACTACTGGGCTTTGTTGGTCCTGTATAGAAATTCTGATGATTTATGTGGGGTTATTTTATATCCTGCAACTGTGCTGAAGTTGTTAATTATTTCGACTAGTTTTTAGCTGATTCTCTAGGATTCTCTAAGTATATCATCATATCATCTGCAAAGAATGATGGTTTTGTTTCCTTATTGCCTATTCTAATTCCTTCAATTTCTTTTTCTTTTATTGCTAAAGCTAACATTTCTAGTACAATATTGAATAACAGTGATGATAATGGGCATCCTTGTTTCACCCCTGATCTTATTGGAAATGCTTCTAGCTTATCCCCGTTACATAAAATGCTTGCTGATGGTTTTAGATAGATACTACTTATCATTTTAAGGAAGACTCTATTTATTCCTATGCACCCTAGTGTTTTTTAATAGGAATGGATACTGTATTTTGTCAAAAGTTTATTTTGCGTCTATTGAGATAATCATATAATTTCTATTAGTTTTGTTATTGATGTGGTCAATTATTGTGATAGTTTTCCTAATATTGAATCAGCCATGCATTCCTGGTATAAATCCCACCTGGTCATAGTGTATTATCTTCATAAGTTGCTGTAATTGCAAACATTTTATTTAAAAATTTTGCATCAACATTCATTAGGGAATTTGTCTATAATTTTCCTTCTCTGTTTTGGCTCTTCCTAGTTTAGGTGTTAGCACCATATTTATGTCATAAGGGGAATTTGGTAGGACTCCTTTGTCAATTTTTCCAAATCACTTATATGGTATTGGAATTAATTGTTTTTTAAATGTTTGGTAGAATTGACTTGTAAATCCATCTGACCATGGAGATTTTTTCTTAGGAAGTTCATTGATGACTTGTTCAATTTCTTTTTCTAAAATGAGATTGTTTAAATATATTATTTCCTCTTCTGTTAGTCTGAGCAATTTATATTTTTGTAAATATTCATCTATTTCACTTAGATTGTCAGATTTATTGGCTTACAGTTGGACAAAATTGTTCCTAATTATTGTTTTAATTTCCTCTTCATTGGTGCTGAATTCACCCTTTTCATTTTTGATAATTGGTAATTTGGTTTTCTTCTTTCTTTTTTTAACCAAATTAACCAAATGTTTATCTATTTTATTAGTTTTTTCATAAGATCAGCTTAGTTTTATTAATTAATTTTAAATTTAAATTAATTAATTTTTATTTTTAATTTTAATTATTAATTTTTAATTAATTAATTTCTTAATTTCAATCTTATTCATCTCTCCTTTGATTTTCAGAATTTGTAATTTGGTATTTAATTGGGGATTTTTAATTTTTCTTTTTCTAGCTTTTTTAGTTTCATGTCCAATTTATTGATCTCCTCTTTCTCTATTTTATTCATGTAAGCATTTAGAGATATAAAATTTCCCCTAAGGACCACTTTCACTGCATCCCATAAATTCTGGTATGTTGTCTTATTATTGTCATTCTCTATAGTGAAGTTATGGATTGTTTCTATGATTTGTTGTTTGACGGGCACATTCTTAAGAAATAGATTATTTAGTTTCCAATTAATTTTTAATCTATCTTTCCATGGCCCTTTATTATATATAATTTTTTTGTATCATAATCTGAAAAGGATGCATTTAATATTTCTACCTTTCTGAATTGGATTGTGAGTTTTTGTGCCCTAATATGTGGTGGATTTTTGTGTAGTTGCCATATACCACCAAGAAAAAGGTATTTTTCCATCCCCATTCACTTTTCTCCAGAGGTTTATCATGTCTAGCTTTACTGAAATTCTATTCACTTCCTTAACTTCTTAGTTGTTTATTTTGTGGTTAGATTTATTTAGTTCTGAGAAGAGGAGGTTGAGGTCTCCCACTAGTATAGTTTTGCTGTCCATTTCTTCCTGTAATTCAACTTCTCTAAGAATTTGGATGCTTATACCACTTGGTGCATATATGTTTAGTTCTGATATTATTTCATTGTCTATGATACCTTTTAGCAAAATGTGGTTTCCTTCCTTTTCTCTTTTAATTAGATCTACTTTTGCTTTTGCTTTGTCAGACCTCAGATTGCTACTCCTGCTTTTTTTTTTTACTTCAACTGAAGCATTGTATATTTTGCCTTTTACCTTTACTCTCTGTGTATCTCTGCTTCAAATGTGTTTCTTATAAACTATGTATTATAGGATTCTGGCTTTTGATCCACTCTGCTATCCACTTCTGTTTTATGGGAATCCATGCCATTCACATTCAGAGTTATAACTACAAACTATGTATTTCCCTTCATCCTATTTTCCCTTTTTATTTTTTTCTCTCTCCTTTCACCTTGTCCTTCCTCACCAGTGTTTTGCTTCTGACCACTGCCTCCCTCAATCTGCTCTTCTATCAGTCCTCCCTTTCTTTTCCCCTTTCTCCTCCCACTTCTCTATAGGGTAAGATAAATTTCTGTACCCTACTGAGTGTGTATGTTATTCCCTCTTTGAGCCAAATCTGATGAGAATAAGGTTTAATCAATGCTCACCCCATTCCTCCTTTCCCTCTACTGTAATAGGTCTTTCATGCCTTTTCGTATGAAAATTTACCCTATTCTGCCTCCCCCTTTCCTTGTCTGTACAATCCTTTTTTTCACCCCCTAATTTTTTTTTTATATCATCACATCAAGGTCAACTTATACCCACATCCTCTGGTTATGTATAATCCTTCTAGCTGCCCTAATAGAGGTACTGTTCTTAAGAGTTATAAGTATCATCTTCCCATGTAGGAATGTAAACAGTTTAATCTTATTAAGAATAACATATTTCTTTCTTTCCTGTTTACCTTTTTATGCTTCTCTTGAGTCTTCTGTTTGAAGATTGAATTTTCTTTTCTGCTCTGGTCCTTTTATCAGGAAAGTTTGAAAGTCACCTATTTCATTGAATGTCCATCTTTTCTTTCTTTCTTTTTCTTTCTTTCTTTCTTTCTTTCTTTCTTTCTTTCTTTCTTTCTTTCTTTTTTTTTGGTGAAGCAGTCAGGGTTAAGTGACTTGCTCAGGGTCACACAGCTAATAAGTGTCAAGTGTCTGAGGCCAGATTTGAACTCACATCCTCCCAACTCCAAGGCTGGAGCTCTATCCACTGCACCACCTAGCTACCCCCAAATATCCATCTTTTCCCTGAAAGATTATGCTCAATTTTGCTGGATAGTTGATTCTTGATTGTAATCCTAGCTCCTTTGCTATCATGTTCCAAGCCCTCTGATCCTTTAATGTAGAAGCTGCTAGTTCCTGCATAATCCTGACTGTGGTTCCAAGATATTTAAGTTATTTCTTTCTGGCTGCTTGCAGTATTTTCTCCTTGACCTGATAATTATGGAATTTGGCTACAATATTCGTTGGCATTTTCATTGTGGGATCTCTTTCATCAGGTAATCAGTGGATTCTTTCAATGACTGTTTTACCCTCTGGTTCTAAGATATCAGGACAGTTTGCCTTGTTAATTTCTTGAAAGATGGTGTCCAGATTATTTTTTTGATCATGGCCTTCAGGTAGGCCAATAATTTTTAAACTATCTCCCCTGAATCTATTTTCCAGGTCAGTTGTTTTTGCAATGAGGTATTTTACATTTTCTTCTATTTTTTCATTCTTTTGATTTTGTTGGACTGATTCTTGATGTCTCATAGAGTCATTAACTTCTACTTGCCCAATTCTAATTTTTAATGAATTGTTTTCTTCAGTTAGCTTTTATACCTCCTTTTTTGTTTGGTCAGTTCTACTTTTAAAGAAATTGTTTTCTTCAGTGGATTTTTTCCCATTTGGCCAATTCTATGTTTTAGATTTTAGTTTTCTTCAGTCAATTTTTGTGCTTCCTTTTCCAAGCTGTTGACTCTTTTTTCATAATTCTCCTGCATAACTCTCATTTCTTTTCCCAATTTTTCTTCTATCTCTCTTACTTGATTTTTAAAATCCTTTTTGAGCTCTCCCAAGAGGACTTTTGGGGCTTTAGACCAATTTATATTCCTTCTTGAGGCTTTACATGTAGGCATTTTGATATTTTTGTCCTCTTCTGAGTTTGTCTTTGGATCTTCCTTGTCAGCATAGTATCTTTCTATGGTCAGGGCTTTTTTGTTTGTTTGTTTGTTTTTTGCTAATTTTTACAAGTTGAGCTCTGCTCCTGAGGCACAAGGGGCACTATCCTAAGCTTTCTGTCTGGGGACCAGGGGCCTGGTCACTGGCTTTCTGCCCCAGAGGTTTATGTTCTGGCAGCTTGCCCAGTGCACTGAGGTGGCCCAGCTTAGTTGTGCATTGTGCAGGGGTTCCAGGGCTGGGAGTTTGTCTCCTGTACTGGAGCTGGAGGCCTTACAGCTGGCCTGCTGTGCCACTGGCCTTCTGATCCAGGATGGGGGGGCCTCAGTTGCTGATCTGTGTTGTGGTTGATAGCCTCCAGCTGGCTTGCCCAGATACTGTCTGTACTGGACTGTGTTCCTCTTCTGCCCAAGTGAGTTAGACCTTTCCTGAAGTCCTTCTAAGTTATCTTAAGCTGGAAAATTGTTTCACTTTGTCTTTTTGTGGGTTCTGTCACTCCTAATCTGTTTAGAGACTAGATTTAACATTGTTTTCTAGGGAAACTGGGGAGAGCTCAGGTAAATTCCTGACTTCTTTCTGCCATCTTGACTCCCAGCTGAAACAACTGAACAACAATGAGAAAGGATTATACTCATTTTTTTCTAGGTAGGTTATTCTTGGATGTAATCGTACCTGCTTTGCCTTCTGGTATATCATAGTCCAACCCCTCCACTCTGTTAAAATAGTAGCTGCTAAATCTTCTGTGAGCCTGACTGTGGCTCAACTGTCAGTATTTTCTTTTTCACCTGGGAGCTCTGGAATGTGATTATAATATTGCTGGGGGTTTTGGTTTTGGGATCTATATCCCAAATTGGGGGTGATTGATAGATTCTTTCTATTTCTACTTTGTCCTCTGGTTTTAAGATATCTGAGTAGTTTTCCTTTAGAATTTCATAAAATAGTATGTCTAGGCTCTTTTTTTGTTCATAGCTTTTGATGAACAAATAATTCTTAAATGATCTCTTGTTGCTCTATTTTCCAGATCAGTTGCTTTCCTGATAAGATATTTTGCATTTTCCTCCATTTTTTCAGTCTTTTAACTTTATTTTATTGTTTCTTGATGTCTTATGGAGTCATTAGTTTCCACTTGACAAATTCTAATTTTTAAGGAATTATTTTCTTCTTTTACCATTTGGCCAATTCTGATTTTTAAGGAGTTTTTTTTCCAGTATTTTTTGTACCTGAACTTTTAACAAGCTGTTAATTCCCTTTTCATAATTTTCTTGGATAGTTCCCTTTTCTTTTCCCAGGTTTTCTACTACTCCTATTTACATTTAAAATCATTTTTTGGTTCTTTTGAAAAATCTTTTTAATTCTTCTAGGAATTCTTTTTGGACTCGTGTCCAATTTAAATTTTTTCTTTCTTTGAGCCTTTGCTTGTAGATGTTTCAATGTCTTTATCTTCTGAGTTTGTGTCTTGACTTCCTTTTTTGTTGTTTCCTTATTTTCCCAGCCTACTTCTTGATTTTGTACCTTGTGTTAGAGTTGGGCTCTGCTCATCTCTGATGGCATGACTAGTCTGAACTTCTGTCTTTTATGTCTTTTTGCTGCTTTCACAGCTCAGACTGAGGATTTGTAAGTTTTTGGTGCTTCCAATATAGTTTGATCCAAGAAGAGTTCTGTTCATTGCCTTCCTGGTCTGCATTCTGACTCTTACACAGGTTGGGCCTCTACTCTCTTGCGACCCTAACCTGGACTCTCTGACTTGGAACTGTGACCCAGAATCTCTCCCAGTTTTCAATCTTCTTATCATCTGGGTGCCCAGCTGCTCCCTACCACTGCTACTGCAGCCAAAGCACAATATGCGCTTTCCTCCCAGTGCTATTTCTCTTGCTGCATTTCTGGCCAGCACTTAATCCTAGTGTCTTCAGACCTCTCTTTCTGTCTTTGTAAACTTTCCTGGGCTAGAAAATGAGTCACTTTGACTTTTTCTTGCCTCTTCTTACCCACAGTTTACTTTGGAACATATTCTCTGTCATTATAGAGGAGGTTTTGAGGGAGCTTAGGTAGGTGTGATCTTTTTACTCTATTTTCTTGACTCTACCTTTTTCATGCTATTTTAAAAAAATTCTTGATATTTCTACTTTTAAAGATTTTTAAAAATTTACTGCATGGATTGAGATGACCAGTGTCTTAGATGTTTTTGTTTTTAATATGATTAATTATATTGAATTACCAATGTTCAACCATCTTTATATCCCTAGTTTAATACAACTTGGTCATTATTAACGATTTCTGGAGCTAATCAGTGTATTCTATTTCATAAGTTTTTATTTAAAATTTTTTATGTTCACCAATCATATTGAGCTATAATCCTTTGCTTTTTCTTTCTGTGGTTTAGGTTTTAAAAGCACATTTATCTAATAAGAAAAGACTGGTAGAGTGCTTTTTTCTCAGTTTTTGACAATAATTTGTTTAGTATTGGTAATAATTGTTCTTTGAAATTTGATAGAATTCCCCTTTGAATCCAACAGGACCAGAAGACACTTTCCTTCCCCTTCACTTTAGTAATTGTTTTAAAACTAATTGTATTTTTTAAGACTTGCTTATTAAAAAGCTCTATTGGACCCATTAATTAGGGTATTTTATACTTTTGTAGATATTCCATGTCTTTTGTGTTCTCAGTTTTGTTAGCTTGTAATTGTACAATATGTTCTGAAAATTATTTTTATTTCTTCTGGTCTTGTGATTTTTCCTTATTCAGTTGTTATTTTTTAAATCTAGTTTTCTACCTCTTTCGTTAATCAAATTGACTAAAATTGTATTGATTTTGTTAGTCTTCTCAAAGAACCAGCATTTAATTTTATTTATCCTTTCCTTAGTCATTTTGGTTTTCAGTTTACCTATTTCTTCCTTATATTTCTGTTTGTCTTTTTTTTTTGTCTATTTTGGGTTTGCTCATTTATTGCCTTCCTAATTTTTTGAAATGTATATTTAGTTCAATAATCTTTTTTTCTTATGTTATATGTTTTAGGGATAAATTTTTATCCTAAGGACTGCTTCAGTTGCATCCCAAGAATTTTGTTATTTTTTTTTATTTCCTATCACAAAATTATTAACTATTTCTATGATTTGTTTCTTAACCCACTCATTTAGGATTTGATATGACAGAACCATTTGGTTCTGTCTTGTGTTTTTGCTATTTTTATTGTGATATGGTCTCTGAAAGATGTATTTATTATTTCTGCCTTATTTTATTTAGTTGCTGTATTTCTGTGCCCTAATACATGGCTATTTTTTGTAAAATTTCCTAAAAATTCTTTGGTAATCCCAATTAAGAAGACTTCTATGTCCTTTAATTCTAATTTCTCCAGCAATTTGTTAAATTCTCTATTTAACTTTTCATTTAAATTTCTGATAGATTTTCAACACTGAGAGACATCAAAATCTCTTGATACTATATCATTACAGTTCATGTCTTCTTTTAATTGTTTTTTTTTATAAATTCAGATGCTAAAACATTGAGAGTATATTAATTTAATATTGATATTGGCTTGCAGTCTATGGTTTTTTTCAGCATAATCTAGTTTCCTCATTTATCTCTTTTTCTGTTGTGAATGTTGTGGATTTTTTTCCCTTTGATAGCATGACTGAATCTCCACCTTTTGTGGGTATATATCTGGTTGGTATATAGTAAATTTTGTTCCAGCCTCTCAGTTTATTCTGTGAATATTTAAGTGTATTTTTTGTAAGCAACAGATTATGAAGTTTTGTTATCTGTTACTTATTTATTTCTTATCTGTTTTGTTTTCTTGTTTTATCTGTTAGTTTTTCATTTGATCAGATTGTTTAATCAATACACATTTAAAGTTATGAATTATTTGTATTTTTTCATTTCTAATATTGTTCTTTCTGAACTATTTTTTCCATGTACTCTTTAAAGACAATGCTTCATCACTTCATATATTTTTATTTGATCCACTTTAGGGCAACCTTTTCCTCTCAGGCTCTCTTCCCCTCATCCCCTCCCATTAGTCATGTGTTTCCCTACTTTTGGAGTTTTATTTAACTTATTAATATAGTCTTAGTTTTAACTTATATCTAATCTAATTATTCTCCTTCCCTCCCCCCAGGCAAGTAATTAAGTAAAATACCCTTTCCTATTCTTCTATTTAACTTCTTTTTTGTTAGTTTTCTTTTCATTTTCTGCTTATTTTTTCAGATAAAGATTTATTTCCTCCTGTTTATCAATTTTTTCAACTTAATCTCTTTTTTTCTTTGATTCATGATTCTTATACCCATTTATTCCTTTTTTAGTCTAAGTGTCAATGGAATTAAAGTTTCTAAGGTACCTATTTTAAATTTTCTTTTCTAAGCAAATTCTCTGTTTTTGCCTTGTAGTTCTTTCCCCTTCCCCTCATTTCTATCGTACCAATATCTATATCTATATACTATATCATATCTACCATGTCATATCTTAGAAGTATCAACACTTGCAGGAAAGAGAATAGGAATACTGCCCCATGGTAGAAATTTTCCCTTGTTATTGCTTGTGTACCATTGACTCTTAATTATTAACCTGAATATTGCAAAAGCAAAAATAATCATAGTGTCACAATTACTAAATATAAGTCAAATTTGAGAATAATAAAATATCACATTAAATTTCTAAACCCTGGTCACACTTTCCATCATATCCCATTACCCATGGGGAAGGGTGGGTACAAACTTATGTAAAATTTAATAGGGAGAAACATGAATGGGAAAACCAAGATGTTCATAGTAAATCACAATTCACAACTATAAGAAGATATTTTTGAAATAAAAATCTATACACATGGAGTCACTTCTCTGCTAACCTCTCTGTTTCTCACCACATTCTTGCTATGGAAATCTAACACTCTCCTCAAACTGATGAACTGGTGCCATGCCCTTTAAACTCACAGATATTTTAAAAAGGATACAAAGAAAATGTTAGTCTGTTAGAATGACAACAGTTCCCTCAATTCATAGTATGGCAGAGTTCCTCAGGTTGGCCAACTGGTCAAATGCAAAAGAATCCATATTGCTCTTCAGTCATAAGGGTCCTGGAATCAAATATAAAACAAGTAAATCTCTTATCATAGTAAAGCAGAGTTCAGGAAAAAAGTATACTCAACCTTTATCTCTTTTTCTGTCTCTCAAACCAAAGAATGCAGACTTCCAGGTCATATCATCACCAACTGTCAACAATCCATTGAATCCAGAAACTCATTTAGGTCAGTCTCTGACTTTGGTGAAAAGTAATTCCTCCAAAATGAGAAAAGTATGAGATAACTTTGTGTTCCAGTCCTTAGGGTAAAAGCATCATCAAAGGAAGAGGAGTCATAAGAACAGCAGTACAGAAATATGGGGGAGTGGAAGGTTAAAATCAGATATTTCAAAAGAAAGAAAATTCTGGTGAAAAACCTAGAGCTCAAGCACAAAATCAAAATAGAAATAATAAAATTCTAAGGGATAATGAATATGAAAACATCCAAAAGATAACAAACTTTTAGATTTCATGACAAAGGAAATAGAACTAATGTCCAATAAAACATAGACCCTGCAAATTCCCAGGAAAGCACAGAACTATATCAGAGTATTCTAGAATGTTTCAAAAGAGAAATTAAATTCTTAAAAAGAAAAAGTTAAAAAGGAAGAAAACTTCAGAATTCATGGCCTGAACAACAAAAGTAATTAGCAGAATGAAAAACTTGGACATGATGGTTACTTTCTCCAAAGAGCTGAAAGAGAGAACAACAGATTTGAGATACAAATAAGTTGAAGTGAAGGGCAATATTGAAGAAGAGAAGAAAAAAAAAGAGGAATAGCATTAAAGGAACACATCATCTCAATACAAGTTTTAAAAAAAAGAAAACATTGATCATAAAGACAGGATTGCAGGATCCTGAAGGATCATCGGTCTCTTAGAACACAACAAATTGAAATTCACAACTTCTAAATAAAGGTAATATAATTGAAAGTATCTACCAATAACTTCCAGAAAAGAAACAAAAAAAGCCCTACAATCTCAGGTACATAGTTTTAAATTTCAAAATTCCAATGACAAACATCAAATTCTGCAATTGGCCAGGAGAAAGAACTTCAAATGTAAAAAGAAAAGAAATTTGAATAACACAAGACTATTCTGCACTCACTAGGAACTACAGAAGGAACTGAAATGATATATTACAAAAAACAAAAAGGTCTGAGGTGCAAAGTGACATACCTTGCAAACATTTACTTAGGCACCAATGAAAAAAGATGTCTGTTCAGTAAAAGAGAGACATTTGATATAATCCTTTCCTCCCACCCTAAAAAAGATGTGAGCAAAATATTTATCTTATTCAAAATATTCAGACAATGGAAGCACAAGAAAGGTAAATACATATAAATATCAAAGAAAGAATGAGTAATCAAATAACTTCATCTCTAGAGGGGAAAACATGAAAGATACCTATCTGGTTATAAGAAACAACACAGAGAAAGGATTAAAGGTTTCCTCTTTTAACCTTTCAAATATATTAATTTTTAAAAAATCATTCATTTTATTTTTCAATTAATGTTCATATGTTTTATCATTCTCCCATCCCTCTCCCCCAATTAAGATAGAAATGAAAAATGAAACAAGTTTCCACAGTCATCATGATACATGTTTCTATGCTCTGCATTCAACACTTCTTTGTAAGGGTGGGGAGCATAGTTCATTATCAGTTCTCTAGAATCGTTGAATTCATCCAAATTCTTAAGTCTATCAAAAGTGTTTGTTTTTTATACTGTTATTGTTATTTGTAAATTGTTCTCTTGGTTCTGCTCACTTCATTAAGCATTATTTCATACAAGACTTCCCAGGTTTCTTTGAAATTCTCTTTGATAATTTCTTATGGCACAGTAGTATTCCATTACATTTATATACATTCATAAAAAATGTGTTCAACCATTCCCCAATTGATGAGAGCCCTCTTAGTTTTCTGTTCTTTGCCACTACAAAAAGAGCTGCTATAAGGATTTTTGTACAAATGAGTCTTTTTCCTTTTCCTTTAATCTGTTTGATAAATAAGCCTAGTAGTGAGTGGTATTGTTAGGCGTATATACACCTTAGCAACCTTTTGGGCATAGTTCTAAATTTCCTTCCAGAATGTTTAGACCAATTCACAGAACTACCAAAAATGCATTAGTGTGTTTGCTTTTCTTTATTCCCTTCAAACAAGTGTCATTTTCCTTTTTGCAATCTTTGCATATCTGATGGTTGTCAGGTAGAAACTCAGATTTGTATTGTTTTGCATTTCTCTAATTTTATTATTTGGATTATTTTTTACTATGGCTGCTGATAGCATGGCTATCTTCCTATGAGACTTGCCTGTTCATAATATTAGATCAATTTATCAATTAGAGAATGGCTCCTATTTTCATACATTTGTATTCATTCCTTATGTATTTTGGAAATGAGACCTTTTTCAGAGAAGTTTGCTACAAAGATTTTCCTCCCAGTTAACTCTCTCCTTTATAGCCACATTGGTTGTGTTTGTGCAAAACCTTTTCAGTTTTATGTAATCAAAATTGTTTATTTTATCTTCAGTTATTCTCTCTATTCCTGGTTTCTTCATGAACATATATACAAACATCTGAAAGGAAATTTCTTTCTTGTTTTCCCTAATTTTTTAAATGATGTGACCTTTTATATCTAAGTCATGTATCCATTTAGGGCTAATCTTGGTACATAGTGTAATATATTGGTCTAAAAATAATTTCTGCCAGATTGCTTTCTAGTTTTTCTAGCAGTTTTTGTTGAATAGTAAGTCCTTAGCCCAGTAAGTAAAGTATTTGGGTTTCTTGAAATCTGGGATACTAAATTTGTTTGCTTCCATATGGCATTATCTAATTTGTTCCATTGATCAACCTCTCTATTTTTTAAGCAGAAAAAATTATTTTGATAATTATTATGTTTTAATTTAGTTTGCAGTCTGGCACTATTCAGTCCAATTACTTCCTGCTTATTTCATATTTCCCTTGAAATCATTAACCTTTTGTTTCATCAGATGAAATTAGTTATTTTTTTCTAGCTCTATAAAATAATTCTTTGGTTGTTTTATTGATATGGCATGGAATAAGTATAGTAATTTAAGTAGTATTGTAATTTTATTTATATTGACTCCATCTAATAAGAGAATATTTTAAAAATTACACAATGGAGATAAAGATGAAAGAGGAATTAAAAAAAATAGAAGTGACTATGGAGGAGCAATGTACTAAACTCCAGATCCCTCCTTACAGTTGAACCAATGTATCATGGTAAACTAAATTGCAGAATGGGGGGTTACATAAAAGTAGAAAAGGGAGAGAGAGAATAGATGGGTATGTATCCTAGGCAAGAGGGAAAATGAGGATAATTCCTCTAGTCTCTCAGCAAGAAAAGGGGTGAGATTTAAACCTATTGAAAGTAAAGAGTCCCACTGAAAACCACATGCATGATAAGGGGAGGTATAGTCTATAATGGGAGATGGGCATCTTAAAATAGGCCTAATCTACAAAGTGCTATTATACAGGAAAACAACTTCTTCTAGAGGATAATATCCTGCCTTTGAAGAAGGGATATTGAAGCTCTTAGGGGAAACTAGTACCCAGAAAGGTACCAGGGTATTGTTCCAAAGAAGTAAATATAAAAGAACTTTATCATGGTAGGCAGGGCAAATGGCAAGTGGACCTCATAATTTGAGACATAGGGTAATTTTCACCATAGGTAAATATGTCTATATTTATTACTTAACTCATTAATTGATGATCCTAAGAGTGAAGAACAACAGAGAAAAAAAAAAGATTGTGGGGCAAAATCTACAGAGGAAATAACAAAGAAATTGGTTAGAAGAGGGTATTCAAACTTGGTGCTTTAGAAGATTTAATTCCATGAGAAACATAAAGAGGAAAAAGAAGAAATAAATATATAGTATCTTCACCCTTGTGACCTCTTCTTCCAATTGGTGAATTCCTCCTCAGAACCATCATTTGAGGAAGTGCCCACTCTAGCCAAGCTCACCTCTAACACAACTCGGCTCTTGAATCTGAAGCACTTTTCTGATTTGTCCCTCCAAGGGAACCTTTCCCCCTACCTCTCTGATTTTCAACTCTTTTATGTGGTGTGCCCTCATTTGGATGTAAGCTTCTTAAGAGCAAGGATTGTCTTTCTTTTTGCTTATATTTCTATTCCCAGTGTTTTGCCCAGTACCTGACACATAACATTTGATAAATCTTTCACCTACTCTTATCCCTAAATTCCAGTTAACCCAAAATCTTTAATCCCTATAGAAGGAGCCTTTACTTTCCTACAACAAGGGAGGCTTACTTTTCTTTTCAAATTCCATATTATTCATGGTTTGTGAAGGCCCTTTTTGTAAGCAATGAGACATTTACTGTAGACACCAAACAGTAACCTATTGGTACTTTGTAAAAATGATGTTTGTTTGTTAAATTATATCACCATGTATTTTGAAGTATGGAAGAATGTGAATTACTAAGTTTAATTATAAATTGTACTGTATAGACTTTTCCTGAGATTCTTTGGTACAAATTACTGAAGATTGAAAGAAGAAATGCAAAACTTCCCCAAGTCACTAAAGAGCTATCCAGGATTTGACTTTTGGTATACACACTGTAGTAAATTTTATAAAGGTAACATGTCTTACAAACGGGGAAGGGTATAAGAATGAGTTTAAAACTGTCACACCCTACTTTTTACCCTTGATAAACTAGGTGAAAACACATCTCAGTCAATAAATGATAGGCTTTAGGACTAAATGTGAAAAGTGAAAGCCATTTAATGAAATAAAATGACACTCTATAATTTAGGGCACAGGAAAATTACAAATCAGTGCTGAAAGGCAGAAATACTAAATATGCCATCACAAACCAAAATCATGAACCTAAATGGAGACACTAAGGAAATCCCAAGTAAGAGTAGGTCAAAGAACCAATCATAGAAATAATTATTGACCATGCAAAAGACAATGATAATGTTGAGACAACATACCAATTTCTGGAATAAATTTAATGAATTAAATACACATAGAGAAATAGAAACTCCTAAAATAAACAAACCCAAAATAAGCATAAAAGAGGATATCTTTTTTTTTTTTTAAGGCAATTGGGGTTAAGTGACTTGCCCAGGGTCACACAGCTAGAGGAAATCTTGAAAAGCAGAAAAGAGATAGATGAACTGGAAACCAAAAGGACTATAGAACTGATAAAAGTAAAAGCTGATTCATTGAATAAATTAACAACAAATTAACAAATTGATACATCTTTAATCATCTTGACTAAAAAGAGAACAAAATCAAATAACTAAATAGCAAATAAGAAAGGCAAAGCCACAGTAAAACCAAAAGAAAAAGAATCATATACACCATTATATATCTTCAAAATTGAGCAATCAAAAGATTTTGTATAAAATCTTTTGTATAAAATATTAAATCCCCAAAGTAATAAAACACCAAATAGAGATATTGAATAAACCAGTCACAGAAAAGGAAGTGGAAAATTAAACACCAAAGAAGCAAAAATAACCACCTCCAATTCCAGAAGAATTTACGGGAGAATTCTATCAAACTTTCAAAAAAATTAGTACCAATACAGCACAAATTAATCTCAAAAATTGAGGAAGAAATCATTCTTTCAAAGTCCTTTTATAAGACAAATATATTACTGATTACTAAACAAGGGAATGATAAAGCAAAGGAGTATCATTAATGAGACTGCTATGTGCCAGGCACTGTATTAAATACTAGGGATATGAAGAAATCCAAAAATGTTCTTTGCTTTCAGGGAGCTCACAGTCTAATGAGGGAGACACTATGCCAATAACTATGTATAAACAAGATATATACAGGATAAATTAGAAATAATCAACAAGGAAAGGCAGTAGCATTAAGGGAGATTGGGAAAGCCTTCATGTATAAGGTGGGATTTTTGTTTTGACTTGAATGAAGATAAAGCCAGAAATGAATAGGGAAAAATTCCAGGCATGGGAGACAGCAGGTGGAAATGCCCAAGGGGCCATTGTCTTGTGCCAAGAATATTAAGGAGAGCAGAGTCACTGGATTGCAGAATACATAGGGATTGAGAGAATAAGGTGTAAGAAGACTGGAAACATAGGAAGGGGCCAGGTTATAAAGGGCTTTGAATACCGAAGAAAAGATTTCACATTTGATCTTAAGGGTGATGGGGAGCCACTGGAGTTTTTAAATATGAGGTTGGACTTAAATATGAGGTTGGATTTTAGAGATGTTAATTTGACAGCTGAGTAGAGGGAACTGTCAATAGTCTGATTGCTAAGAGATACAGAGGAGGGCATATGTAAATCTGACACGCATAGTATTTGGGATTTAATTGGGATTTAATTAATACTAGTAGGACCATTACCTTCAACCAGTAATCCATTGAGAAACAAATGATACTGCCAATAGGAACCTGCAAATAAACTCTAGGTATTATGGAGACCAGCACTTAGTACAGTGTCTGGTAGTAGGTACTTAATGCTTGTTGACTGTTTCCTAAATGAAAGACTTTGGAACACAGATAGTGTTTTCTTCATTGCTACAAATTAAAGATGAGTATCTTAGAGAAAGTAGGATATGAGAATTAAGAGGAATTTTAAAAAGGAAATTTTCAGAGGACATTTAAGAGGAAATTAATGGTATCAGAAGTAGGATTTGGCCTTCTGGGATAATGGAATAATCAAGGAAAATATGAAGTAGTAGTAGTTGTGTCAATATAGACAGATGTGACTGAATGACTAACTCATATTTTAAGAGGACTTGTATAAGAAGTGAGAAAAGAGTAATTGGTGATTTTTTTTTTTTAACGTGTGTGAAAGGCTAAAGACCAATGTGAGCAGAAGTTTGCAATATACAAACTGGAAATGGGGGCAGACCTGGGTGACTGTAAGGATAGTGGTGATCTCAACAGAGCTAATGACATTTGGAGAAGGCAAGGTTTGTTATGAAAAAAAATGAGTTCTTCAGAATTTAAATTTGAAACATTAATGGGATATTCAAGTGAAGATATCTAAGATAATTATCATATATGTAGATTTAGTAGACATCTGCAAAAAGGGGAAAAATTTAACCCATAACTAAGAGAAAGTATAGAGAGAAAAGGGTAAAAGACCCCAAATAGAGTAATACTTTTGCAGCAGATAAATGATGATCCAACAAGGGAGATTAAGAAGACTCCTTCAGAGTCAGAAAGGTTGGCAGAGAACCAGAAATGAAAAATAGAAAAGAAATCAGAGAAAGTATCCAGCATAAAAGGGTAATTAGCAGCATCTGCAAAGAGGTCGAGGAAGATGATGACTTAGCTTTTAATAGATCATTCTTAACCTAGGGGGAACATTTTTGATCAGGGGAGCCAGATTGTAAGTGGTTTAGTAGTAGAAGGTGAGAAAGTGGATACATTGTAGATGATTATTGTCTATGAATTTGACTATGAAAAGAAGAAAAGATCTAGAATGATAGCTTGAGGACATGGTAAAATATGTGAATTTTTTTTTTGTTTGATTTAGGATGGGGAAAACTGCACATATTTATAGGAAGCAGTAAAGAGCCAATGGATAAGGAGAGAATGAAGACGAAAGATTGAGGGAATGATCATGGGGACAAAAACCCAGAGGAAACAGGAGGGTATGGAGAGGTTGGCCTTTATAAGAAGAGATGATCATTTATGTTTTTGAGTTGTAGAAAAAGAAAGAAGAGGGAGCTCATGGTAATGGCCTCAATTTCATTAAAATGGGTGATGAGGTCCTCTATTGGAAGGAAGGTGGTGGGGTAAGAGTGTAGGAGAGAAGAGAAGATTTGGGCAGTGGGCTAGTCAATCTGAAAAGAATAAAAGATTTATTGTTACAGCTGTGATGGCCTACTTGAGACCTGAGGGGATAATTTGAAGAAACTAGGGATATTTAGTTTGAAGAAGAGATGAGGGGCTAGGACCGTGGTATCTGTATTCAAGTGTCTGGAGGGCAGTCACATGGAAGAGGAATTAGAATTATTATGTTTGGCACTAGACTGCCGGATGAGGAACAATAGCTGGAAGTTACAAAGAGATAAGTATAGGCTCAATTTCAGGAAAAAATATTCTAATCATTAGAACTGTCCAAAAGTGGAATGGGCTGATTTAAGAGGTAATGTACTCCCCCTTGTTAGACATCTTTAAACAGAAGATCTGTCAGGCGTACTGTTCAAGGAAGTCTTTGCCAAGTGTCCTCACATAGGACTTTTTCTCTCCTCTGATATATTTTTCATGTGTCTTAGTTATTTGCATATGTATCGTTTCTCCTTATTAGATTGTAAGCTCTATGTAGGGAGGGACTTATCTAAATTCTGTGTTTCCCCCACTATTAACATGGTGCTTTGCATATAGCAGATAATGAATATTTACTGAAAGAAGGAATTATATACTTATTTTAAAGTTCTTGGGTTCTATTCATTAACTAATAAGGAAATTTGTCTTGTAGTGCCTAGTATCCTCTTTTGTCTTGAAAATTATGAGACAATAGAAAACAAGGTTATATAATGTTGCTCACTCAAAGCAGAGACACTGTTGCTCACCAATTTTGTCATTAATTGGTCAGAACAATTATTGGCAGTGTACATTTAGGGTGATAAAAAGGTAGGAGTTTTTTTTTTTTTAAAAAAAAGCTTAATCTGAATCTCACTCTCCAATGTAATTCCTGTTCTATCTAGTTCAGTGGTAGAGAACAACAGACCTAATATAGTGTAAGCAACAAAAGTCTTACCAAGAATTCCATGAAGCCAGTCCAGGAAGAACTTTTATTAATGGCCTAGCAAGACCAGATGTTCTACGTATGGGCACACACATTTAAGACAAATGCACAGCTTTTTATTTCCTATTCCCCATTCAAATTTCCCTCCTCCGTTGCCTCATTGGCTGGGTACCACAGGGTTTACAGCCTATCCAGAGCACCTACATCCCCCACGTGAGTCTCCGCCCCTGTTCACATCTCCCATTCCCCACATTTCCTTATACCTTATTTGGTCATAGTTCTCAATAGTTGTAAACAGATATATTGGACCTCAAACCCAGTTTAAACTGATTTTCGTGCTGTTGAGTGTGCTTTCATGTAGGCATCCAGAAGCAACATTCCCAACCACATTTTCTACAATCCCCCCTTTTCCTTTAATTTCCTCTTTGTTGTACTTGCATCTCATTTCATTATGTCATAAGAAGATTCTAGTTTTGATAATATCATTTCACTTTCCTTGTCATAATTAGGATTCACCTCAGTCTCTTCATTTAGTAGGACCAACACCCTTACCCAAGGTGTTATGCAACAGCCTACAGCTGTCAATACCCCAACTACTATTAAGGAGGTCAAGATAGAGACTGCCATTCCCTTCCACTTGCCAAACCATGATTCTAACCATTCCATCAGTGAATTGTCAGTCCTAGAATTCTGTGTCAGTTCTTCAGCTAAAGTGGTTAGACCTTGCAACCATGGAACTAATGGTTCCATCTGGGGCTGTGTTGTTGGACAACATTTCATCAAGGGGTTTTGAGGACTTATAACAATATGACAGAAGGGAGGGAGAAATTGATTGATGCATTGACAAATCAAAAGGGTGCAGTCACCTTAGTAAGGACAGATACAGAGACCCAAAGGGAAAAATACAATAAATAGTCCTTTTAAGACATCTTATGCAGCTGTCTGGTTGGTGTTCTGGACATCATCTGGTGAAGTTTTCTGGTCTAAGTGCTATTCAAGCAGTGTCCAGCAGACCGTCTTCTTGTAGAGATCCTCTTTCTTATGTCCACTCTCCTACAAGATTGATCTTAACATAATTTTAAATTACCTTGTCAATAACCAGGTCAAATAACTAAAGTTAACTCAACCCTCATGTCTCTATTATTATAAGATCAAAATTGGAACCTTGGCTAATTGTCATGTTTAAGAAACTCAAATTAGAAAAGAAGTAACAGAAAAATTAGTTTTTATATTTATATATTTTTTATATTTTACATTAATTCATTATTCCTTCTTATTCATATTCCCCCATCAGGAGGATGAGATTCCACTAAGTAATTAATAACAGACTCCAATACGTACATAAATATATTGAGTAATCAATTTTTAAAAAGTACATATCAAGTAATAAACCAATTCCAACTTCTGGTCATGTACAAATAAATAACTCTTAATTAAAGTGGATGCTCCTTTTAAGGCATTTACAAGACAGACCACAGGCCATTCTTCTTTTAACATTAACTAGTTGTAACAAACTGAGATAGGTAAGATATTAACTAAGTAACAGAATAATATCTTGGTTTCAGAAGCCCTGGGCCTAATTATCCCCATACCATTATGAGGAATTAGAGGACCCTAACTTATATAAGAGTATACTAGTAACAGATGTCAAGGCTGAATATTTAATTCTGAAATTTTAGGCCAAATAGATCAATCTTATACTTGCATCTTACTATAATAACCTCAGATGTTCCATCATCAACCTATTATTTATTAGATTTGATATTGTACTTACAAAACTTATGATTATAGAAATTTGCTGTAAAACAAAAGGGACATAACTAAAGTAAGGGAACAATGCTTCCTTCACTTCATGTCAGTTCCAAGCAGAAGTTATGTAATGGCCAACTGCATTGAGCCAGGCTTAAAGTCTGCCAAGTGTTGTAGTGGGGAAATTGAGTCAGGAGAATCCTACCTCAGCTCATGCAGAATAGTTGTTCTCCCGACCTTCCCAGAAGAGCACCCGCTACAGTTCATAGATGCAGCACAGAGACCGCCCCCCCCCCCCAGGGTTGCTGGTGTCATGGGTCAGTAGCTCAGTCAGTTCCTTGATAACTGTACCTAGAGTTAGACTCAGACTAATAGTCCATTGACAGTCTCATAAGATCTTGGATAGCAAATTCCCATCATCAGGGTTTCAGGTGTGACTATAATCTCACATTAGTTAGGGAACATCTCTCAAGTGAACCCCAAGTAGTTTACATGCATTCTTACACATGTTCCAGTTCCTGATTAAATAACATCATGAATAAAAGCAAGTTTCCATTAAGATCATAAGTTGCTACTCTAATAGATTTGCATCTCTGTTTCTCAAGCTTATTCATCCTTCTCCAACCATACTTAATCTGAAAGAATGAAACACTTCAGGAATTGAATCTTATACATGTGAGAAGTTCAAACACTAATTCTAATCCTTGCTAGGCCATGGAGTGAACTCAGATCAAAACAGCAAAATCTTCCCCACTGACAGCTCATTACAGTACTTTCTTTAGTATTAATACCTCTGATGCTGCTCCCATTGAGCTGCTGACTCTGACTCTTGTTTCTCAGAAAGCACCCATTAAGGCCAGTCCAAGCACACAACAAACCTACGAAATTCAAACCTAGGGAAACAAACTCAAAATTCACAGTAGGTTTGGACATAATTGTCATCAATATCAAATTATTACTGCAACAAATTAGCTTGCAAATGGAAATTTAGTATGCCTTCTAAAAATCACACAAAAGATTTTGCAAAACATTTCTTCATAAAAGTATTTCCCTTTCTTAAAAACAGCTTACAATTTATCCAGTTACTATAACAAACTAAATGAATTACAGGGGGATTTTACAATGTCCTTTCTTTGCATAATTACCAAGTTTCCTTTCACAAAAATACTTTTCCAAATAGTTGATTTAAACAGCAATTCCAAATAGCTTAGTTAACAATCTTAAATTTCATAAACGAGAACCAAATAATTTTAGCTGAAACTTCTCTTTTAAATGTAGACAAAACTTGGAAGTTTAGGATTTCTGAATTACAATACTTCAAAATGTTACAACACATGGTCAGATAGAATGACCTAACAGCTTCTTAACCCATTCATATATTTTTTTGATCTGACAGTACAATTTCTAATCTAACGACATCTACATTATAAGAGAAATAGCTTTTCTAACAACATAGGTGAACAATACCCTACACATATTTAAATGTATTTAAAACTTGAAACGATTCATTATCAATATAAGATTTTTTTCCTAGTTCTATAACAATGCAACTTCTATTCCATTCAAGTAAATTCAACCCCAAAGTTGCTGTTGCCCCACAATAAGACATGCACTCACCCCTCATCTAGGATACTCTATAATTGGTGTTTCTGAAAAATCTGTCTTTGGGAAAATGTCCCAATTAGTGAAAAGTAAATGACTATTGTTACCTGGCAGTTACTTAGTTCACTGAATCGACATATGGACTATCTGTCACTTCAGCTGAACCAAACAGACACACAGTAGTATTTAGAAATAAAATCTGGGGCAAAATACAGTAAACAAACATAATGTAGTGTAGCCAAATCTGTGTACTTTTGGGCTACACGCTTTATGGACCTTTCTTAGTACCCTAATAGAAAATTAGAAAGTTTACTTTATCAAAAACTGAAGGTAACAACAACAATAAAAAAAAACTTAAAATGGGGTGTGGAAAACGGTTCTGTATTTTCTTCAGAAACTACAACCTAGTCTATTCCTTCACTCAAGTGTTGTAAGGCAGCTAGTGATTGTGTAGAAACAAACAATAGTCTTTTATAGCCAATTTTTAAGCATGTCTAGTAGAAGACTAGATGAAAAACTACATTTCCTTGCCTCCTGAGATTGGAACTTTTAGCTTTATTTAAACCTAATAGTCTAAACATATCTAGAAGTGTGGCTTTCATGAAGATTACCTGTAGGCAATTAACAGGCATGGGCTATGGTATGATTTTTCTAGCTTTAACTTTCTTCCATAATTCAACCATACACACTACACTAAAGGAAAAAGATTTTAGTATTACCTTCAGCAACTGTTCTAGCTCACAAAATGGCTGATGTGATCACTACCAGCTCCCTAAAGCATTTTGGGAGCATGAAAAATTAGTCATTAAAGATTTTTTTTTACCTAGCACCATCAATAATAAAATGCTATCTTTCAAAGTGCTCTCAAAATTTTAGATAACAGACTTCATTAAATGTTAACATTTTTCAAAAAGAATTTATCACATCCTTTTTAAAAAAATTTTTTGCAACAAAAATTCAGATTAAAAATTGCTTTTAACACCATTTTTTACCTCACAGTAGTCTCTTAAGTTTTTACAATCTCAGAGAATTTTAGAAATATAATACAATTTAGAAACACAAACAATAAACTTCAGATGGCATCCATTGCATTTTCAGATTATCACATTAAAATTATTGATCTTGTTACTTTTAGCACTTTTAACAATTACATTAAATTATAGAGATAATAATAATGTCATGTCTAGCATATGGCAATCATTTTACAATCATGTGATCCTTACAACATCCCTGGGAAGTAGGTTCCACTATTATCCCCTTTACAGAACAGTAAACTGAGATAAACTTTAATCAAATCAAATCTAGATTTGTAATTGCTAATGATAAACATTTTAAAACATTTTTTAGATACAATAATCTTGGCCATTTAAAAGGAAACATTACTCACACATTCATATATTCCCTTAAAAAAGATACATGGTGACAATTCCAGCTGTGAATAACTTTTTTTTTCTGCTTCCTTAAGAGAGCTGAAAAATCTCCCTTTTTGAGGCTTATCGGATTAAAAAAAAAAAAAACTACCCTAAGCATTTCATCCTCCTGGGAGTTTCAGGCTGATGCATATAAGTTTTACAAACAGCTTAAATCACCTGTGATCACTGCAGTTAGGTAAGAGTTTGTCTCAGACAACCTGAGGAATTTGAATCAATGCTGACAGGGTGTAGTCAGTTTCTCCCAGGTAGAAAACTTCCAAAGTTCCAATAAATAATTGAACAGTACAAGGAAACAGTTTAAGATTTATATAACAATCTCAAATCACAATAACCAATATCTTTACCATAGCCAAAAAGGTCAGAGTTAATAAGGCTTCCTACTGGTTTATCCTGAAAGGTGGGTGGTCTTCTGAACCCTCTATAACTTTCATTTTCAATCTTTCTACTTAAAATAAAATCAAACTTCCTCATACTTTCTCAACATGCCTAAACCATCTGAAGCTGCTACAAAGGCACCCAGAACAACCATCCAAGAATGGGGCTCAGAGCACATAGGCTTGCTGTGGACCACCCTAACTCCATTTATTCCCAAACTATTTTTTCCTACTTGTCATATTTTTGCTCAAACCTTTATTCCTCTTTCCTAATCTTTCAAACCCATTACTTTCCTTTACATATCAAGTTAAAGAATATACTCACCTCACTCTTGGTCTTGCTTCTCTTCACCTGTTAGAATCTAGAGGGAGTTAATGCCTAACAATTTACAAATCAGTAGAGCTGTATTTCCTCCATACCCTTCACAAACAGCTTTTATAATGTTAATGCATAAAAGACAGAAAAACCCTGATTTTTGCAGTTTTAAACACATTGCCATGGTATCAGATATATTGGCAGGAGGGGTGCAAAGACATTTTTCTAGATTTAATTTAAACATAACATACAAATTCTAGCTTTGAGATCTAATTAAACTCTGAATTCAAACCTTTAACTTTTCCCTCTCTCAGCTCATGTTATCTTGGACTGTATGCTCTAGATCCTTTTCAGTAAAGGCTGCTTGCTGCATTTTCCACTAACTTCAGAGAGAATCTCTTCCTGCTTTTAAATTCCATTACTCATTATCTAACTTTATTCTGGTATCCCAACTTGGCCAGCATTGGGACCCCCGCCAAAAAAAGTTTTAATATCCCACTGAAAGCCTAAGGTGGGAGTTCTTTCCCAATGTTCTCTCTCTAATCACAGACCTTCATTTTAAATTTTAATCACAAACATGAAACATTTTACAAACACACAGACAGAAACAGCTTGACAAGACAAAGTGCACACAAATCTAATTTTCTTGTTGGCTTTTTAGACTTAATTTGTTTTTAAGATAAAGTAAGTTTGACTGGTTAAAAGAACCCCATTGTGGTCAACATAGCTCTCTTTAGTTAACTGACATTAGCTGTGATCTTTTTCTTATCTTTCTGGTTAGTACAGTTTGTATCTTTCCAGTATTTTAATATCCTTCCTAAGGGACTATCTGGGGGAATGTCTACAGGGGTGTCCTTGTTTATCTCCCTGGTTTCCCTGGTGCCTTTGAATTCTTATTTCCCATCTTACATATTTGTCTGAGACCTCTTGTGCTCTAGTGTACTCTCGCTTCATCCTTCTCCAACCGTGTCCCTTGTGGGATCAATAGAACCATGGATCCAGACTCCATACTCATTTCATACTCCTCTAGTACGCCTCAGTCACACACACACACTCAGTCTCTGGACTCCAGTAAGATATCCCAACCACCAAGGTAATGCTTACTACTCCTCTTTTCTTACCTTGGTCTGTGCATAGAGTTGCCTGGTTTCCGCATGCCTACTTTCCATTTTTGTTCCTGGTTCTGAAAGAGCCTCACTCATTGGTCCTAGGATTTCACACAGTCCATGAGCTAGAACACCCACAGAGGATACACAGGACTATTGAAATTAACAGGGACACGCCTTCCTGTTTTTTGGTGGTGGTCACCCCTCACTCAGAATGTCTGGATTCCAGACAAGCCCCCATTTGTAAGCAACAGAAGTCTTACTAAGAATTCCACAAAGTCATTGGTGGAAGAACTTTTATTAATGGCCTAGCAAGGCTAGGTGTCCCACATGTGGGCACACATGTTTAAGGCAAATACACAGCTTTTTATTCCCTATTCCCAATTTGAATCTCCCTCTTCTTTTTCCCCATTGACTGGATACCACAGGGATTATGGCCTATCTGGAGCACCTAAACCCCCAATACCCCTGTTCACATCTCCCATTCCCCATATTTCTTTATACCTTATTTGGTCATAGTTCCACATAACTGCAAGCAGATATGTTGGACCTCAAACCCAGTTTAAACTGATTTTCATGCGTGTGTGATTTTCATGAGTGTGCTGTCACATAGGCAAACCCTGATGAGTGATGTGCAGAAGCAACATTCCCAACCACATTGTCTGAATATAGGTAGAAGAATTGACTTAGATTTGAATGGGGACAACATGTAAAGTTGTATGGTAGTCAAGTAGGGGAAAATTACAGAGATGATGAATAGAGCCATAGGAGAATAGATTGACATGCTTTTCCAGAATTGGGAGCTGGAGGTGGAGGGATGAGAATCATGGAGTGACAGCAAGGTAAAGAGGATGGTTGGGGGGTAGAATTCCCAGAGCCAAGATGGCAGAGTAAGCAGTAAGTTGCTATCACTCTCCCTTTTTGACCTCTTAAAAAAACAAAAATAGCACCCTAGGAAAAATCCTGGAACAGTGGAGCCAGCAGAAAGATGAGGTGGAGCAGGCTTTTAGCCCAGGAAACTTGGAGGATCATCAAGAAAGGTCCTTTTCGCTAAGGTAAAAGGAGAGCACATTCCAGGACAGGAAGTGTCGCAGCAAGCCAGACGCAAGCCCCACCTCAGCAAACCAGCAAGAAATCCTGAGCCCCAGAGTGGTGGAGAAGGCAAACACCAACACCAGGACCCCCGCATGCCTTAGCTTATCTAGGAGAACTGGCAGACTCCAGCTCAGAGAACCACCAGGTGCACCAGAAGGCAGGTGTCATCAAGCAGTAGACCTGCTTTAACACAGCACTGATTGGGCAGGTGTCCCCCAGCAGTGTACCTCTACACAATTCAGCATAGCCCCAGCTGAACAGGCACTGTCCAGCAGCCAAACTTCCCCACTCTATAGCATAGCCCCAGGGAAACACAGAAAAGTCCCACTTGGCCCTCAGCACATGCCAGACACCACTACTAAGACCCCAGCTCAGCACCAGGTAAGCTGACCCCCTAGAGGTCCCAGCTGCCAGCTCCTGGCCTCAGTACACAAGGTTAGTTACCAGGCCTCTGGCCCCCAGCACAAGAAGCTTGGGACAGTGCCCCTTGTGCTCCAGCAGGAGAGCTCAACTTTAAAAGCCAGGAAATAGGCAAGCATCATGAACAAGAAGCAGAAAAGTATACTGACCATAGAGAATTATTATGGTGACAGGAAAAATCAAAACACAAACTCAGAAGAGGACAACATTGTCAATATACCTATGTCTGAAACCTCAAAGGGAAATATGAATTGATCCCAAGCCCAAAAAGTCTTCTTGGAAGAGCTCAAGAAGGATTTTAAAAGTTAAATAAGAAAGGTAGAAGAAAAATTTAGAAAAGAAATGAGATATGCAAGAGAGAGCCAATAGCTTTGAAAATGAAGGACAAAAATTGACTGAAGAAAACAACTATTTAAAAATACAATTGGCCCAATGGAAAAGGAGGTACAAAAATCCACTGAAGAGAAGAAGTCCTTAAATAGAATTGGCCTAATGGAAGAGGAAGTACAAAAGCTAACTGAAGAAAACAATTCATTAAAAATTAGAATTGGGCAAGTGGAAGCTAATGACTCTATGAGACATCAAGAATCAGTCCAACAAAATCAGAAGAATGAAAAAATAGAAGAAAATATAAAATACCTCATTGGAAAAACAACAGACCTGGAAAATAGATCCAGGATAGATAATATAAGAATTATTGGTCTACCTGAAAGCCATGATCAAAAAAAGAGTCTGGATAGCATCTTTCAAGAAATCAGCAAGGCAAACTGTCCTGAGGTCCTAGAACCAGAGAGTAAAATAGTCATTGAAAGAATCTACCTATCACCTTGTGTAAGAGATCACACAATGAAAATGCCAAGGAATATTGTAGCCAAATTCCAGAATTATCAGGACAAGGAGAAAATACTGCAAGCAACCAGAAAGAAACTACTTAAATATTGAGGAACCACAGTCAGAATTACACAGAATCTAGCAGCTTTTACATTAAAGGATCAGAGGGCTTGGAATATGATATTCCAGAAGGCAAAGGAGCTTGGATTACAACCAAGGATCAACTGCCCAGCAAAACTAAGCATAATCTTTCAGGGGAGGAGATGGACATTCAATGAAATAGGAGACTTCCAAAACTCCCAGAAGAAAAGACCAGAGCTCAATAGAAAATTTGATCATCAAATACAAGATTCAAGAGAGGCATAAAAAGGTAAACAAGACAAAAACCTTGTTATTCAATAAGGGTAATTTATATCCCTATATGGGAAGATGATACTTGTAATTCTTGAGAACTGTATCATTAATATGACATTTAGAAGAGGTACACATAGACAGAGGATATGCGTATAAGTTGACTTTGAAGTGATGATAAAAAATTAAGTAATTAAAGGGTGAAAAAAATGCACTGGGAGAAGAGGAAAAGAGGAGAGAGAAAAGGGTAAAATACATCACATGAAAAGGTGCAATGACCAATTACAGCAGAGGAAAAGAAGGGAGGAAGGCGAGCATTGTTTGAATCTTACTCTCATCAGATTTGGCTCAAAGAGGGAATAACATACACACTCACTTGGGTATGGAAATCTAACTTGCCCTATAGGAAGTAGGAGGGGAAAGGGGAAAGAAAAAGGAGGTGGTGGATAGAAGGGAGGGAAAAAGTAGCAAAGGAAAGGGAAAGTAAAAGGGATGGGGGCTGATAGAAGGGAGGGCAGATTGAGGGAGGCAGTGATCAGAAGCAAAACAATAGTGAGAAGGGAAAGGGGAAAACGAGAGAAAAACATAAATGCAGGGGGTGGGGAATAGGATGGAGAGAAAGACACAGTTAGTAATCATAACTGTGAATGTGAATGGAATGAACCCTCCCTCAAATCAGAAGTGGATAGCAGAATGGATTAAAAACCATAATCCCTACAATATGTTGTTTACAAGAAAAACATTTGAAGCAGAGAGATACACATAAAGTAACAGTAAAAGACTGGACCAAGATAGATACCTTTTTCTCAGCAGTACATGGCACCTACACAAAAATTGATCATGTACTAGGAAATAAAAACCTCACAGTCCAGTGCAGAAAGGCAGAAATATTAAATACATCCTTTTCAGATCACAGTGCAATAAAAATTACATGTAATAAAGGGGCATGGAAAAATAGACTAAAGATTAATTTGGAAATAAATAATTTTAAAGAATGAGTGGGTCAAACAGCAAATCACAGAAACAATCAGTAACTTCATCCAAGAGAATGACAATAATGAAGCAACATACCAAAACTTGTGGGATGCAGCCAATGCAGTTCTAAGGGGAAATTTTATATCTAAATGCTTACAGGAATAAGAAAGAGGAGACCAGTGAATTGGGCGTTCAACTTAAAAAGATCAAAAAGGAACAAATTAAAAATTCCCAATTAAATACCAAATTAGAAATTCTGGAAATCAAAGGGGAGGTTAATAAAATTGAAATTAAGAAAATTATTGAACTAATAAATAGAACTAAGAGCTCGTTTTATGAAAAAACTGATAAAATAGATACATCTTTGGCTAATTTCATTAAAAAAAGAAAGAAGAAAACCAAATTACTGGTATCAAAAATGAAAAGGGTTAATTCACTACAAATGAAGAGGAAATTAAAACAATAATGAGTTATTTTGCCCAACTGTAGGTCAATAAATCTGACAATCTTAGTAAAATGCATGAATACTTATAAAAATATCAATTGCCCAGATTAACAGAAGATGAAATAGAATACTTAAATAACCCCATCTCAGAAAAAGAAATTGAACAAGCCATCAACGAACTCCCTAAGAAAAAATCTCCAGGGCCAGATGGATTAAAAAGTGAATTCTAACAAACAGTTAAAGAACAATTAATTCCAGTACTATATAAACTATTTGTGAAAATAGGGAAAGAAGGATTCCTACCAAATTAGTTTTATGATACAAGTATGGTGCTGATACCTAAACTAGGAAGAGCCAAAACAGAGAAGAAAAATTATAGACCAATTTCCCCAATGAATATAGATGCAAAAAATTTAAATAAAATATTAGCTAAAAGATTACAGCAACTTATCATGAGCATAATACACTATGACCTGTTGGGATTTCTACCAGGAATGCAAGGCTAGTTCAGTATTAGGAAAACTATCAGCATAGTTGACCATATCAATAACAAAATTAACAGAAATCATATGATTATCTCAATAATGCAGAATAGGCTTTTGACAAAATACAACTCCCATTCCTATTAAAAACACTGGAGAGCATAGAAATCAATGGAGTTTTTCTTAAAATGATAAGTAGCATCTATTTAAAACCATCAACAAGCATTGTATGTAATAAAGATAAGCTAGAAGCATTTCCAGTAAGATCAGGTTGAAACAAGGATGCCCATTATCACCATTGTTATTCAATATTGTACTAGAAATGTTAGCTTTAGCAATACGAGAAGAAACAGAAATAGAAGGAATTAGAGTAGGCAAAGAAGAAGCAAAGCTATCACTCTTTGCAGATGATATGATGGTATACTTAGAGAATCCTAGAAAATCAAGTAAAAAACTATGTGAAATAATTAACAACTTTAGCAAAGTTGCAGAATATAAAATAAACTGACATAAATCATTGGTATTTCTATATGTTACTAATAAAGCCCAACAGCAAGAGATAGAAAGAGAAATTCCACTTAAAGTTACTGTAGACATAAAACATTTGGTAGTCTCCCTGCTAAGACAAACCCAGGAACTATATGAACACAGTTACAAAAAACTCTTCACACAAATAAAGTCAGATCTAAATAATTGGAAAAATATCAGTTGTTCATGGGTAGGCCAAGCTAATATAATAAAAATGACAATTCTTCCTAAATTAATTAACTTACTCATTGCCATAACAATCAAACTATCAAAAATTTATTTTATAGAGTTAAAAAAAATTAAATTCATCTGGAAGACCAAAAGGTCCAGAATATCAAGGGAACTAATGAAAAGAAATGCAGGGAAGGTGGCCTAGCTGTATCAGATCTTAAATTGTATTATAAAGCAGCAATCATCATAACTATTTGATACTGTCTAATAAATAGAGTGGTAGATCAGTGGAATAGGTTAGGTACACAAGACACAGTAGTAAATGGCTATAGTAATCTACTGTTTGATAAACCCAAAGACCCCAGCTTCTGGGAGAAGAACTCTTCTGAGATAACAAAAATTGCTGGGAAAACTGGAAAATAATATAGCAGAAACTAAGCATAGACCAAAATGAAAATGAATATGTAATTTAGACTTAAAGGCTGATACTCTGAGCAAACTAGGAGAGCAAGCAATAGTTTACCTGTCAGATTTGTGGAGAATGGAAGAATTTATGACCAAACAAAAGATAGAGAACATTATGAAATGAAAATGGATAATTTTGATTACTTTAAATTGAAAAGTTTTTGTACAAAAAGAGCCAGTGCAACCAAGATTAGAAGGGAAGCAGAAAGCTGAGAAACAATTTTTACAACCAGTGTCTCTGATAAAAGCCTCATTTCTAAAATGTATAGAGAACTGAATCAAATTTATAAGAATACAAGCCATTTCCCAATTGGCAAATGATCAAATGATATGAACAGGCAGTTTTTAGATGAAGAAATTAAAGCTATCTATAGTCATATGAAAAACTGCTCTAAATCACTATTGATTAGAGAAATGCAAGTCAAAACAACTCTGAGGTACCACATCACACCTATCAGATTGGCTAACGTGACAAAACAGGAAAATGAAAAATGTTGGAGAAGATGTGGGAAAATTAGAACACTAATGCATTGTTGGTGGACTGATCCAACTCTTCTGGAGAGCAATGTGTAACTATGCCCAAAGGGCAACCAAATTGTGCATATCCTTTGACACAGCAATACTACTTCTATGTCTGGACCCTAAAGAGATCATAAAGATGGGAAAAGGACCCACATGTAGAAAAATATTGATAGCAGCTCTTTTTGTGGTGGCCAAGAATTGGAAATTGAGGGGATGCCTATCAATTGGGGAATGACTGAACAGGTTGTGATAGATGAATGTAATGGAATACTGTTGTTCCATAAGAAATGATGAGCAGGTGGACTTCAGAAAAAGACTTACATGGAACTGGAAAAACTTACATGAACTGATGCTGAGTAAAGTGAACAGAACCAGGAGAACATTGTACACAGTAACAGCCATGTTGTGCAATGACTAACTTTGATGGGCTTACCTCTTCTCAGCAATACAAGGACCTAAGAAAATTCCAAAGACTCATGATGGAAAATGCTATCCACGTCCAGAGAAAGAACTATGGATTCTGAATGCAGATTGAGGCACACTATTTTCTCTCTCTTTTTTCTTCTTTCCCAGGGTTTTTTCTTTTGATCCTAATTCTTCTTTACAACATGACTAATGTGAAAATACGCTTAATATGATTGTACATGTATGGCCTATATCAGATTGCACACTGTGTTGTGGAATGGGAAGCGGAGGGCGGGAGAGAAAATTTAGAACTTAAAATCTTATAGAAGTGAATGTTGAAAACTAAAACTAATAAATAAATAATTTTTTTTTAAAAAGAGGATCACTAGGTATTAAGGTGCAGCATGGCTGGACTCATTCTGCTCTGAATTATTTGGCCATATGATACCCTTATCAATCAGAATATGCAGTCCCAGAGCAGAAGTGCTATAGATTGAAAAGGTTAAGTAATTCTTAGGAGACTATTAAGGTGAAGAGAGGAAGAAATGATACTTCTTATGAGCTTAGGTGTCCAAACATTAATGCAGAATGTGAATAATAATGTGATATGGAGAATAAATATGAGCTCATTGGTATATGGATGTGCAGCTTACAGCTGGGATATGACTATGGAAGAATATATACCTTATGAAAAAGGAACAGATGACATAAAAGAGTCAGGACTTATAGGGTAAGTAGCTTTGCATACATAGAAAATATTAACTTTGCTGAAATTCAGTAAAATGAGTGGGAAACACTACAAGAACAATTGAGTAAAGCTCAGAGGAGGAAGAAACAGAAGTCATAGAGTGGTGGGAGTATATTACAGAATACCACCTTGGCTAGAGAAAAAGGATAACTAGTTCCAGACATAGGTCATAAAGCTGCTACTGAAGCAGCTATGACTAGGAACTTCACCTATCTAAACATGTCCTGAAAATGTCTTTCT
Organism: Vombatus ursinus; assembly: GCF_900497805.2. Lineage (NCBI taxonomy): Eukaryota > Metazoa > Chordata > Mammalia > Diprotodontia > Vombatidae > Vombatus > Vombatus ursinus. Next base: position 1,591,218 of record NW_020953728.1, read on the forward strand.
GTTATAAATTAGTATACTTGAACCAACAATGTGAAATGGCTGCCATAAAAGCGAACATGGTCTTAGGCTACTTTAAAAGAGATATGGTATCCAGAATAAGGAAGGTTGTAGTTGTGGTGGTTTCTGCCCTGATCATATGGAATATCATTGTCAGTTCTGGAAGATCAGAAAGGACAGTGGCAAGCTGAAGGCTGTCCAGAGGATGGTTAGTAGGAGGAATGGATTCTCCTCCTAGGTATAGTATAGACTATACCTCACAAGGATTGATTAAAAGAACTGGAAATGTCTAGCCTGGGGAAAAGAAGATTACATGATATTTCTCTTCACATAATTAAACGTTCCTCTGTGTAAGAGGATTTAAGTTTGTTTCACATGGCCTTAGAATGTAGTATTAGAAAAAATGAGTAGAGATTGGTAATATCAATATAAGGAAGGTCCTCCTAATAATTAAAATTGTCCAAAGTATAAAATGCTGTCTCTGTTCCATTAGAAGTCTTAACATGGAAGCTAAATGACCATTCATCAGGGATATTTTAGAGGAGATTTGTTTTCAGATATGGATGGGACTGGATGACTTCTGTGGTCCCTTTGTTGAAGTTCTGTGATATGAAATTGTTGACTTACTTTATGGATTAATTTCAGCATTATGAGAAGAAATAACCATGCTGTTTTAAGGTTTAAGAACACGGCTAAACCTTGGTCATATTTACTACTTACCATGCTGCTTCCAGATGTCCCCAGGACACGACAACACCTCCAGGCTCTGCTACCAACTTACTGGGAGGCTGAGCTTCCACAGGAAAGGAGGAGGAAAGGAAAGAAGGAAAGAAACATTTACTTAAGGGCCTACTACATGCTAGATACTATGCTAAGCACTTTATAAATATCTCATTTGATCTTCACAACAACCCTGTGAGGTAGATGCTATTATTCTCATTTTATAGTCAAAGAAACTGAGGTAGATAAAGGTTGCTCAGGGTCACATAGTAAGTGTCTGAGGCTGGATTTGAACTCAGGGCTTCCTGACTCCTGGCCTACTGTTTTTATCCACTGCTACCTAACTGCCTCCAGATTCTCCCAGGGAATAACTCTGATAGGCAGGACACTCAGGACACTCTACCACCAGGCTGTCTCCCATTTGCCTTGAGACAATCCAATCCTTTTTCCCTATTGACCATGGATATTATAATTAAACTTAGATTTTAAAATCATAAATATAATAGTTAGAAGGAAAGGAAGTTACAGGATCCTCCTGTAAGGAGAGCATGAAGAAGGTCCAACTTTAGCTAAGGTTTACAATAAATGCTAGAGATATTTTAATTATGTTAGTAGAAAGAAGAAGATCCAGGTAGGTGTACAATCCCTCCCTGTTATGTGTGAGATGATAATGGATAATGAAGAGAAAGCTCCTATTTTGCTTCTATTAAAGAATTCATTTCATGTAAAGATGTAGATTAGATTATAAGAGGATTGAGAATTTGTTTCTTAATTGAACCCAAAGTACATTAATTAATAAATCAATTTCAGCCTGGAGGGATATTTATTCAGTGGGGTAAAGGCATGAACGGTTTGCGTATAAAATTTCAATTCTGCATTTCTAAAATACTCAATCTACATAGAATACGTAGTGAATGCCACAAAGCTTGAAGTAATTGCTAAAAAGATACAGTAGGATACTAATAACTGGACAGTATTTTAAATCATACTATGCCCTAATTTTATGGACAAGGTTACTGAAGCCTAGAGAGGTTAAATAACTTGTCCTAAGTTATGCAGGTAGAAGAATTATGAGTTGAGCCTATCCTCTGGGGCTAAATCCAGTGATCTCTCTGTAGTAATATTTTGCAGGTTGAAAATGACCCAATCCCAATTCCCACCAAACATTTGAGAAAACCAGGATCCGTGAATATTAATAGATCAAGGTAGGGGGCCAAAGGTAACTATATGAAATGTAAGAGGGATAAGTGTAAGTTCCTATACTTGAATTCAAAAACTAAATTTAGCAGGTACCAATGTAAGGAAGAAACATCTAGAAAGCAATATATAAAAAATATCTAAATGTTTTAAGCATGTCAGCAGTGTGACATGGAAGCCCTTTACTATTTAATCTTAAACTGCCTTGATAAAAATGTATTGTCCAGAATGAGAGAAATGGAATCTCTGTGTCTTTATTGGACTAGATTGAGAGTATTTCTAGTTCTGGGAGTTGTATTTTAGAATGGATATTGAAAAGCAGGAAATGCAAATTTGAAAACTAGGATAATGAGACAATTCAAATTACTGTAAGAGGAGAGACTAGGAGGATTGGGGATGTTAATCTTGGAGAAGAGAAAAGTTAGGGAGAATTTACTAATTATCTTAAAATATTTTAAGGCCTCTCACATGGAAGAAAGATTAGATTTCCTTTTCTTGGTTCTAGAAGGCTGAGAGGATGCAGATTTCAGTTTGATTTTTTTTAAGAGCTTGCTAGCAATTATAGGAATCTAAAAATGTAAATGTTTGCCTTGAAGGATAATGGGTTTCCAGTCATTGAAAACCTTTAAATGGATTCTGTAAGGATAGTGGTTACCTGACCATTTATTTCAGATTTTGTAGGTCAGAAGGATCCTTTGGTTACAAACTGGACTAGAAAAAGCTAACAATGTGTAGCTCACATCCCTATAGCCCTTTAAAGTTTACGTAATGCTTTCCTTATCGTAGTCCTATGAAGAAGGTTATAGAAAATAACTATTAAATATGCTATTATTCTATTTAATAAATTATAAAATAGATTCAGAAAGGTTTAAATGAAATGAATTGCCCTGGGTAACTTGGTTGTCAAAGGTCAGAGCTTGGGACTTGAACCAAGATTTTTTTTATTTCAAGGGTAGTGTTTTTTCCCCTTTGAAACCATAACTAAATTAGCTTTGGGATTTTTAAAAAAAACTATAATTCTATTATTTGTTTACATTTTATGATTTTAATATTTTTGTGAAGTTCATGAGGAAAAATACCTAAAGATATAGAAGTGATTGAAAATTGAGCTTCCTATTACCTAAAGAATCAGATATGTCCTGTATTCTAAATATTTTCCGTGTACTCTTATTAGAATGGAGGGAGTAATTTTTTAAAATATCTGAATAGTTATATCTAAATAATTAATTGGCTATTGCTTTGTTTACCTACTTTTACTGACATTGTAGTTCATCATATTCCTCATATTCTTAGTATCCAAATGTCTTACCATTGATTATCTATAAAACATCAGGGACTAAAACTGCAACTTATAGTAGAGAGTAAATTTGTATGAATATGTATAAATTTGAATAATTATGTACTGCTAACTGATGCGAAAGAAAACACTGAGACAACAGTAGAAATAAATGAAAACATTTCATTTCTATTCTGGGTTATTTTATAGACATAAGACTAGAACTTAAGGAGTACTCTGACGTATCTTGTTTTAAAACAAAATTATTTCCAACTTGATATCAGCTCTGATTTTCAAACTGCATTAGAATGTTTTTAACAGGAAAATGGGTTATGATATGTCTCTAGAAAAATTACTAATTACCGATACACCAAAATAAAATGGGTAGCATTTTCACATGGTAAAACATTTAAAATACTCTGAGCAACCAAAAGACAAAGAACCTGTTTTTTTCAAAATCTATTGTTTCTTTTACTATTTAAGGCAAGTCTGTAGCTAGAAATAGCAGATTATGTATCATGTCTAAAACCATAGTACCTTTGCTTTGCTTTGCTTTGGCTTTGCTTGATATTTTTCCCCCAAGAGGCAAAGGTGAAGGTCTAACAACCTTCATCTTAGTTTCTAGTTAAATGTGGAGAAAGATCTTTTCCATTCCACTTTTTAAATTTTAAGAATCTTCCATCTATACCATAATCAGCTCTAAAGGGCTATAGGATCTGAATATTAAAGGTCATATCATAAAAATATTAAAGAAGAGAACCAGATCAGGTTCACCTCATCACCTCTCACAGCAGTTCCCAAGGGTTTCACTTTTGGCCAAACAAGGGGAAAAGGTGATCACAAAAGATAAAATAAACAATTTAAATTACATGAAATTGAAAAGCTTTTATCTGAAATGGCTTATTATGGAGGAGTAGAAGCCCTTATATCAAATATTTCTGAAAAAGATCTGATATATGGGTAATTAACAGAAAATATGTAAGATCAAAAACCATGTATGCCACTCCCTCCCCCCTTTCTCAAATGGCCAAGCAATCCATCAACAAGTATTTATTAAGTGACTACTATTGCCAGGCACTATACTTAAGTGCTGGAGACACAAACTCAATGAATGAAGCAATTCCTAATTGTAAGTGGAAAACAAACAATTCTCAAAAGAAGAATTAGACGGGGCAGCTAGGTGATGCAGTGGATAGAGCACCAGCCCTGAAGTCAGGAGGACCTGAGTTCAAATCTGACCTCAGACCAAACACTTGACACTTACCAGCTGTGTGACCCTGGGCAAGTCACTTAATCCCAATTGCCAAAAAAAAAAAAAGAAGAATTACACTATTAGCAACCATAAGAAAAAATGTTTCACATCACTAATAAGAGAAAATGTGGACAAAATAACCCTGAGTTTTCACTTCACATCCAGCAAATTGGCAGAGATGACAACAGATGAAAGTCGTCAAAGTTGTAAGAGTTATGAAAAGAAAGGCACACTAAATACATTCTGAGTAGAACTGTGAATTGGTTCACCATTTTGAGAAACTAGTTGCAAAGATGGTACTGTGAAAGTGACTAAGAAAGTAACTAAAATATCCAGACCATGTGACCCAGAGATTCCAATGTTCTGCATATACCCTAAGGAGTTCAATGGTAGAAAGGCCCCATGCACACCAACATATTTATAGTAGCACTTTTTGGTTTTTCTTTCATCAAGCCTAAATGGACATCTTTTAAATTCCCACATCACTTTTCTCAGTTTTGCCCTCTAGGACCAAATAGAATAAATTTAATCTCTCTTCGACAGAATGGTTCAACCAGTGGACAACAACCAGCACTGTAATGTAGTGCTCAGTACACCCAAGGTTAAGGAACTTTGAGGTTCCTAACAATCTGTTCTGAAATGTTGGGGATTGCCCTGAAAATATAGTGTTCTGAATCTTAAAGATATGAAGGGCCCTAGTCCTGGGAGGAAATCCGTGTAAAAACCCAGATGACCATGGAGAGACTGAAGGGGATCAGTCACTTCACCCAAAAGTACAGCAGGGGGTAGAACCTGACCTTATTAAAAAGCCCCAATTCAGGAACTAAACTGGAGATAAATGACTAAATTAAAAAAAATACCAATCAGTGTAAAAAATGACTGATTGTAGATCTAAAGATCATCCAAATGAAGAAGCAAGTAAATTCATAAAAACTGTACAGAAACTGGAAGGGAAAAAGGGATTTTCCATAAGTACTAAATGGATTTACCACCACCATCCCCTCCATGAAGCAAGAGATAAAAGAAATAAAAGGTCTGGAGGAACTAACTGTAACGATATTAAATAATTTAGAAGAAAAAGTAGTGAAACTTACCTAAGAAATAGACTCCCTAAAAACTGAGAATATTTCAAACAGAAATCAATGATTCCATGGGATATAAGAAATTTTTTTGAACTAAAAATAGAAAATAAATGTAAGATAACTCATAGCTAGTATCCTGAAAATGGTATTGTTTTCCAATGTTCAGTAAAGCATTATCAATAAAAACCCTAACTCTAATGACTCATAAGTGCAAATCCCTGAAAGAAAAGGGCTATTTATAAGTTGATAGAAGGAAAATCCATAAGACTGTGATATACATGAAGTGCTTTGGGAAACTTCTGGCTTAATACAAACATGGAAGCCTTATCAGAAATAGCTTCTGCAACTTGAGACACATTACAACCCTGAAAAGGAAGATACAGCTATACCCACAAGAAGGATAAAATTAGAGTTTAAACATACACCTTCACTAGACCCTGGTGAGTTGCTTTAGCAGGAGGCCTCTAAACTAATAGCTCTGAACCCTCAACTATGCAGTTAAAAAAAAAAAGAGAAGTAAAAAAAATTGAGAGAGAAAATATGCTCTGATGTTGTGGTTGTATAATCATTTTAAGTCATGTCTGACTCTTCGTGACCCCATTTGGGGTTTTATTGGCAAAGATATTACAGTGTTTTGCCATTTCCTTCTCTAGCTTATTTTACACAGGAAGAAACTGAAGCAAATAGGGTTAAGTGACATGCTTAGGGACATACAGTTAGTAGGTGTCTGAGACCAGATTTGAACTCAGGAAGATGAGTCTTAGTACCTCCATACCTGGCACTCTATCTTATGTGCCACATAGCTGTCCATGCTCTGAAGTAAGTGATTTCAAATATAAAGAAGAATAGATACAAGAAAAGCTAAAGAAAAAAAACCTAGGCCTTCTTGGATTAGGAGTACTACAGCTCTAAGTTCTAAAGAGTAGGTAAGGAGAGAACAAAAGAGTTGAGAGCCTTCTAGTTCCCTGTTCTCCTAATCAATAAATGAAGAGCCACAGTGCATTCTTAGCAACCAAGACCTTCAAGAGTCCTCAGTAAAAGATAGTAGGAAAGAAAGGAAGGAGAATGAGAACTACTTATTTTCAAGGGAAGAGAGAAAAGAGTGAAGGGATGCAGCCAGGGGGAACAAAGCCTTTAGGAGAGAGTAAGAGAGAAGGCAAGAGCATGGATTATAAGATCATTATACTTAGGAATCCATTTAGTTCAATGCCTTCATTTTACACTCAGGCCCATAGAAGCTATGACTTCCCAGAGTTATCCTGCCAGTATGATTTTAGGATGGAACTTGAACTCAAATCTTTCTAATACAACCTTTATCAGTTTTTTTTTTATTGTTTAAAAACAAGGTGATTTAATTTTCCTGGAGATTATTCTCCAGTATATAAGGAGTAAACATCAATAATCCAAAAATTATTCCTATGTTGTTGGTAATATGGTTTCCTCCGACAGTTGTGGAGAGGGAAAAAATTCTAATGGATACCAATTACTTAATTTGCAAATAGCTATTCAGACATCTTACAACTTAAATTAATACTTCATAAAGTTGTCTATCTCTAAACTATTTAAAAGTAGATGCTTTAGACAAGACAATTTTTGTGTGCTTATGATGTAGAGGCAAAATAAATCGTATGTATTATTTCTTGTCCATTCTCTCTAACAGGATTGGGAATTCCCACATTTCATGGGAGATGTTGACGTAAATCTTCCTGGATTACACACACCTCATATGCAATTCCAGATTCCTTTGCTCCAGATGATCTTTAAGGAAGAATACCGAATACATATAACAGGTGTGTAACCTCAACAAACACATTTGGTTACCTATCAGAATATATTGTCCTATTTATTTTGGGGAGATAAATTGTTTTTACAATACATAGTTCAGCACACTTTCTCTTCATTTCCCTTCTTTGGTTACTGATGAGATTAAAAGAATGTACTAAAGCTTAAGCAAGCCCACTTCTCTGTAAGAAATTAGCAACTCCTTGTCACCTTAAGTAATACATATTGCTGCTAAAGACAAAAAATTCTCCCTTGTTTAAAAGGGTTCTCTTGTTGATTCATGGGTTATTTCATTTTTAGATTCATTCTGCTTATTCTGTTTTAGTCTGATTTATGATAATTTATGATAATAACCTTCCATGACACCCAAGTCATTCTAGTCTTAGAAAAGCTGCCTGAAATTAAGTTTTATATCAGTTTTTAACACAAAGTAGAGAGCTGAATGATCACAAATAAAGAACAGGCTACATTTGTTTCTGTTAACATGTAAAGTGCATGTGTACATATGAGCATGTATGTGCATGTATGTTTTTTAAGGGCAATGACTCAGTATCCTATCCCATGCTGGAGAACTTAAGCAATTAGTGCCTAAAGTGAAAACTTAAAAAAAAAAAAACAACCTTAAAAACTGTTGCTTAAAATAGCCTAAGCAGAGGCAGCTAGGTGGTGCAGTGGGTGGAGCACCGGCCCAGAAGTCAGGAGGACCTGAGTTCAAATTTGGCCTCAGATCAAACACTTGATACTTACTAGCCATGTGACCCTGGGCAAGTCACTTAACCCCAATTGCCTAAAAAAAAAAAAGCCCAAGCAGAACAAAACTGAATACTGATAGAACCCTTGCTTCCCAAATAGTCTATTTTTTGTTTTTTAGACTTTGTGTAAGGTAATATTTCTAAAATGGAGAATAAGCCCATGCATGGGGATAATGCATCAAGTTTTTATTTATATTCAAAGTTAATAAAGCCCATCTATCATATATATTTATGCATATATTACACAATATATGTAACACATTCTATGTGTATTATACATAAATATATGCATATTAGGATAAATCAATCATTTTCATGCAGGCCACAGTTTCTGAGTACCCATTTAACTGCTTTAATGATTAAATGGACCTCTCAAATAGCCATAATACACATGGCATGAGCACTTCCCCTTGGGTGACTCTTGCCTGGGCCATCTGGTCTTACCAACAGGGAATCTCTGTTTTCTGTTTTTAAGTTATTCTAGTCTGTCATCTCAGTAATATTTACTTTGAGCATTATAGTCTTGTCAGAAATATTATGTTCAAGTTAAAAATGCTGGATAGAGAAAGAAAATGGAATTAAAGTAAGTAAATAAACTGTAAGAATGCTTAGCTCATAACTTTTGAATGCTAGTATTACAGGACTATATATATAGATGTACATTACATCTATAGCATATATTATATATAAAATCAGTGCATATCTGACTTCAGTTTGAGATAAAAATCATTTGTCTAGCATTATATTTTCAAAAGTTTATGAGCAACCCAGAATATCTTTATTATTTCCTACATACTGCCTATACACTTTGTTACTAAGAATCTTTGGAGTTAATATCTTTTTAAGGTCAGCCTGTTTCCCTGAGGTAGGCAAGGCAGGCAATTCATTCAACGTTGGGACACAAGGCAGGACTTTAAGAGATAGGAATTTCAGGAGCTGGGGTTTTTCAAAGTAGGGATGGTCGAGAAAAATGTGAGCTTTGACATTATCTCTTTTAACTTTGTACAATTTAAAACTAGGTTAGAATAAGACACAGACTTGTATCCTAGGACACATGCCAAAGATTCCTGGTAGGATAACTGTGGGTTTGGAAGCTTTGGAGAATAGTTAACTTACCTTCCCTCTTCCATCTTTCTTTGTCCTCCCTAGTTTTCTCTTTATAGTGTTAATCAGCTGAAGTGTCACAAAGGCCAATCTGGTTTTTGTTTTCACAAAAGCCAGATATAATTTTGAGGGATTGGTGAAAGACTTTCACTTAGGCTTTCACTTTGTTAGACAATAGGCACAAAGGAAGGAGAATTACCTGAAATGTTTCATCCACTGTGCTGTAAGGCTCAGTGTACTTAAACAGTCTCATCAGGAAGATGAATCCTAACTTCCACATGAACTACAAATGCTGAATCATTAATACTTCTTCAGAGCTCTGTTTTATTAGAGTTAATGAAGTCTAATAACTCCTACATTCTTGTTAAGTAAAGTAAAATATCACAATATGTAGTTGTTAAGCATGAAACACCTTTCTTCATCCAACATGTCCCTAATTTAGGTTTGAGATTTTTTTTCACATAGAATCTTAACACAGCACAGTGTTTAAGTTAAGTAAGAAGTCAGATACAGGGCCATACAAAATAAAGAGATGAAGTGACCAGAGAGAGGGATGCATAATAAACTACCGATACATACAAATATATACACATATATGTATAACTATATGTATGTATATATATCTGTACATAAATACACATGTATTTTTAGATACACACACATATACACACATAGATACATATGTTGGTGGAGGCAGGTGTGTGTTTCTATGTGTGTGTGTGTGTGTGTGTGTGTGTAAGAAATGACAGGACATAGAACTAGAAAAAACCTTAGGGAATAGCATCGGGTTGGGGAACCTGTGACCTTGAGGCTATATGTGGTCCTTTAGGTCCTCAAGTGTGGCCCTTTGACTGAATCCAAACTTCATAGAACAAATTCCCTTAATATAAGAATTTGTTCTGTAAAACTTGAACTCAGTCAAAAAGCCATGTCTGAGGATCTAGAAGGCCACATGTGGCATCAAGGCCACAGGTTCCTCACTCCTGGAATAACTTATCTATTCCCTTTATTTTACATGGGAGAAAATTGAGTCCCAGAAAGATAAAGTCTCTTGTGGCAGGTCACATAGTTAAGTGGCAGAGCTAGGATTCAAATCCCAGATTTTCTAATAATTGGTTTATTACTTTTTGTAGCATGACATACTACCTTCTGATATATTTGACTAGCAATGTTACACTAGAAACAAGATTCAGGGTCAGAGAGGAAGACTGAATGAAAAGAATTGGTATAGGCACATGAGAATTACAGAAATGGAGGTAATCTATCAGCACAGAGAGAACCTGTATATGGAGAAATGGAATATTGATAGGGAACAAGAGTTTGAGTAATATGGTACAGTAGAAAGAAAATTGGATTTGGAGTTAGAAGATGGGTTAAATCCCAGCTCTGCCACTTACTACCACTTTGACCTTGGGCAAGTCACTTCTTCAAGTTTCAGTAAAATATATAAACTTTTTAAAATGAGGGTATTAGACTTGAAGGCTATAAGGTCCTTTACATTACTGAGCCACACAATACAGTGTTATGAGGAAATAACTTTGTAAACTATAAAAATGTCTACATTTTAATTATTATCTTGCTTCCTTTATTTGCTAATGCTACTATGCCTTCAATTAGGAGGGCTATGGTATTCATGGGAGCCTATAAAGGGAGAGAGATGGTTAGCTCTAGCTTTCCAATTACTCCTACCTCAATATAGGTTTGGTATTGGCCAGAATGGAGATAGTTCTGAGTGTTATCAAGACTGAGTTAGGCTATTTGAGCAGAGGATTCATCACCCTCCTTTACAACCAGGATCCTGAAAATCTGGCATCATTGTTCAGTAGAACATTACCAATTAGAATTTAAATATAATAACACACATGCAGGACCCTGGGAGAAAAGGCTATTTATAACTGGAAAGAAGGAAAATGCAAAACTGCAATATATCCATAGAGTTCTTTGGAAAATTTTTAGTTTAGTACAAATATATAAGCCTTTTCAGAAATAGCTTCTACAACCTAATATACTTCATGGATTTTAGGATTAGCTGTAACCCAATAAATGGAGACACACAAATTCCCACAAGAAGGGTAAAATTAGAGTTTAAACAGATACCTTTACTAGACCCTGCTGAGTTGCCTTAACAGGAGGCCTCCAAACTAATAGCCCCAAACCCCCAACTATGAAGTTAAAAAAAGAAGAGCAATTTTAAAAAAGAGTGAGTGAGAAAATAGAGAGGAATTATGCTTTAAAGTAAATTATTTCAGCTAGAGAGATGAGCAGAAACAAGAAAAGAAAAAAATGAAAAAAGCTTAACCCTTCTAGAGTTAGCAGTATACTGCAGCCGTAAAGAATAGGCAAGGAGAGACCAAAAGAGCTGAGAAGCTTCCAGTCCCCTATTCTCCTATCAGTAGCAGAAGAGCCACAGTGCATCCTTAGCAAGCAAGACCTTCAAGAGCCCTTAGTAGAAGATAATAAAAGAAAGAGAAGAGTGAGAGATTTCATGAGAGGAAAGAGGGGATGCAAGTACTTGGCACAAGTCCTTCAGGGGATAGGAAAGCGAGAAAGCATGGATCATAGAATCATGATACCTCAGAAGCCATGTAGTTCAATGCTCTCATTTTACGTATGAGAAAACTCAGAACCAGAGAAGTGACTTGCCCAAGGTTACCTAGCCGGTATGTGTTTAGGAGTGGGACTCAAATCCAAGTCTTTACAATAAATTGGTGGTGTGATTATTCCCACATGATTCAAAAATTGCCCCCACATCAGCAACTAATCATTTCCTATCAAACTATAATAAAATTATAAATTTGCATTATATATTTTGCAAATGATATGATGATATATTTGGACAGTCTCAAATACAACTAAAATTTAGTTGAAAAATTAATAATTTAGTAGTAGGATATAAAATATATCCACATAAATTGTCAGCATTCCTTTAGATCTCAAACAAAACACTGTAAGAAGAGATAGTTAAAGATACCCCATTTGAAATAATTCTAGATAGTATAAAATACCTGGGAGTACACCTAGGAGCACAAGCACAGGGACTAAATAAACAAAATTATGAAAACTTTTTATACAAATAAAATCAGATTGAAATAATTGGAGAAATATTAATTGTTCATGGGTAGGCAGGGCCAATATAAGAAAAAATGACCATTTTACCTAAACTAATTTATATATTCAATGCCTTCCCAATTAAATTACCAAAAATCCTTTTATTGAATTAGAAAAAATAATAACAAAATGCATTTGGAAGAACAAAAAGTGAAGAATACCGAAGAAACTAATTTTTAAAAATGTAAAGGAAGGAGATTTAGCAGTACCAGATCTTAAACTATATTATAAGACAGTAATTATCAAAACTATCTGTTACTGGCTACAAAATAAGAAAGTAGATCAGTGGAACAGAGTAGACATACAATTTGCCAACAGCAAATAAATATAGTAACTTTGTATTTCACAAGTGTAAAGACTTAAGATTTTGGGATAAGAATTCATTTTTTGGTAAAAATTGTTGTTAAAGCTGTATAACAGTGTGACAGAAATAGGCATAGACCAATATCTTACACCATATACTAAGATCAAAATGGATACGTGACCTAGATATAAAGAGAGCTATTGCAAGAAAATTTGAAGAACATGGAACATATTACTTATCGGACTTATGGATAGGGAAATAATTTATGAATAAACAAGAGATAGCAAGCAGAGTGAGTTATAAAATGAATAATTTCAATTACATTAAATTAAAAAGGTTTTGTGAAAATAAAACAAATGTAGCCAAGATCAGAAGGAAAGCAGAAAATTTGAGAAAAAAATTTATAGACAGTTTCTCAGATAAAGTTCTCATATCTCAAATATACAAATAACTTTGACAAATCTATAAGAATACAAGTCATTCTCCAATTTATCAATGGTCAAAGCATATGAATAGTCAGTTTTCCAATGAATAAATCAAAACAATTTATAGTCATATGAAAAAATGCTCTAAATCATCATTGATTAGAGAAATGCAAATTAAAACAACCTTGAGATATCATTTTACATCTATCAGGTTGGCTAAAATGATTGAAGGGGAAAGTGACAAATGTTGGAGGGGATGTGGAAAAATTGGGACTCTAATTCATTGTTGGTGGAATTGTGAACTGATCCAACTATTTTGGAGTGCAATCTGGAATTATGCCTAAAGAGCTAATAAACTGCCTATACCTTTTGACCCAGCAATAGCACTAATAGGTATATTTCCAAAGATAATTAGGGAAAATGGAGAAGAACCTATGTGTTCTAAAATATTTATAGCAGCTCTCTTTGTGGTGACAAAGAACTGGAAATTGTAGGGATGCCTGTCAATTGGGGAATGGCTGAACAACTTGTTGTATATGATTGTGATGGTATACTATTGGTGTGCTGTAAGAAATGATGAGTTCAGTGATCTCAGAAAAACATGGAAAGACTTGCAGAAAATAATGAAAAGCAAAATGAGCAGAACCAAGAGAACATTGTATATAGTATCAGCAATATTGTTTGAAGAATGACTTTGAGCGAATAAGTCATTTTGACTAACATAAATATCCAAATTAACTACGAAGTTTATATGAAGGAAGACACTATCTGCATCCAGAGAAAGAACAGATAAATAGAAGTATGTATAGAATAATTTTACATATATATGTGTATGTATATATGTGTATATATATATGTCTAATGGTAGCCATCTCTGAGGCAGGGAGTAAGGGGGAGGGAAGAAAAAAGGGGAAAAAAGGAAATTTACATGATAAATTTGTTGTATATATAAGAGGAATAGCAAATTGTACATAGTGAATTTGCAGTTTCATGGGCAATCATCTTTTTTTTGTACTATGTTATGGAAATGCTTGTTTTATTCCAAAAATTAAAAAAATAATTAATTAAAAAATAAATCAGAAACTAGGTGCTTTTCATGTCTAGTACCTCTCAACTCTGTTCTTGAGGAAAATATTCATGATATTCACTTAAGACTGCTGTATAGTTGATAAACCTTTGACCTGTTTTTCTTTCAACAGGACTGGGACCAATTTTGTATATTTTTTTTATAACATGGATTTCCAGGGATAATAATTTATCATTAAGTATCCAGCCTATGACTTATAGTTAGCTAGATTTTCCTTAGAAAGTAGACTCTTCAGTTGCTTGGTATAATCTCTTAGCACTTATGCTCCACTGGCATAGAATATGAGAAATTAGGGTCACATCCACATTAAAATGAGGCATTGAAATTGGATTTTGTGCAAGGATATAGGAATGTACACAAATAAACATGATGGAAGGGAGCATATGATAACTACAAAGGAGGGGTTCATGGACTTCAATGGAGAAAATATATTCCAGGCATGGGAATAGAATGAAAAAAAGCATGGTTAAATTTAAAGGTGAAATGAGAAGAAAAACAAGGTATTATTCTGGTTTAATTGAAATTCAGAGTACATGAAAGAGAAGTATGGTGAGATAGTATTTGGGAGCCAGATTGTGAAGAGTCTTTGATTCAGGAGATTAATTTTTTAGGCAATGGGGGGGGGGCCACTCAAGGTGTTTGAGTGGAAAAGTGATCTAAGTGGTACATCATGAAGATTATTCAGGCAACAATGTGAGGGATTAAATAAAAAAGGCATAAAAGAAGTACTATTATGAGGTTTTTCTTATATCAGTAAAATGCCAACTTACAATCCAATCACATTACCCGCCTCTTTGTTCCTCTGACTGAAAGATAATTCAGCATCTTGGTGAGGGGACCATACTACCTCTTCTTCAGTTAAGTAGAAGATTATGAATACTGCTCTGATTAAAACGACAATATACAGTGCAGCCTCCTGGCAACTATTGCTCCCTTCTTACTTCTTCTTTCCATCCTCAGTTTGCATCCACATGAAACTTAAGGACAGTATGTAACTTGCCAATAGGGCATCTTACCACCTGTGCATCTTCCTGACCTCAATGAAATACTGAATGTATATTTTAGGGCTGGAATGGATGCTCTGTCATGGCCATTTCATTTTTAACAAATAAGGAACAGAGAAAGAGACAGAGACAGACAGACAGACAGAGACAGAGTACACACTTCAGTATGCAAAGTAAAGTAATAAAAGATTATATATGAAATAATGAATCTTCTATTTAGCATGCTTTAAAAAAACAGTATTCAGTAAATTCAATATTTTACTTTCAAAGCTGGCCTGCTGGTTTGCATTTTCCCTTGATCTTTCTGTTCTCTTCTGTGGATTTTTAATGCATGCTTTTCTTTTCTTTTCTTTTTTTTTAGCCAACACTATCACTAGCTCTGCTCTCTTATCTACCCCTACACACAAACACACAAAAGAAAAACACAATCCTTGTAACAGAAAGAAAACAAACACACACATTTGTCATATCAAAAAGTGTATGGGTTCATCTTGGATCCATTACCCCTCGGGAGGTGGGTAGTAGGCTTTATCATCAATCCTCTGGAGTCATCATTGGCCAGTCATTGATCAGAGCTATAAGCTTTTAATATCTTTTAATGTTGATTTCAATGTTGTTCTGCGGTTCTAGTTCTCTCTTCATTCTGTATCAGTTAATGTAATCAATCAATAAACATTTACTAAGTACCTACTATGTGCCAGGCAGTACTAAGTTCTAGAGATACAAAAAAGAAGCAAAAAACAGTCCCTGCCCTCAGGAACCTCACAATCAAATGATAGAAACAACAAGCAAGCAAATATGTGCAAACAAACTATATATGGGAAAACAGGCCATACCTAAAGGAAGGTTCTGTAATTAAAAGGGTTTGTGAAAGGCTTCCTATAGAAGATTAGATTTTAGTTGTTACTTAAAGATAGGGGAGCCAGTAGGCAGAAATGTGGAAGAACAGTATTCTAGGCATGGAGAGAACCAGAAAAAAATGCTCAGAGATAAGAAATGGCATATCTTGTTTAGAGAACAGTAAGGAAGCTAGTGTCACTGCATCCCCAGTGCAGGTTTGGGAGGGAGAGAAACAGCTTCGGGCTCAACTGTACCCAAAATTATTTTTTAAAAAAGATATGCATTTTTAAAAAGCTGAGTACAGTTTTGGACATGTTGGATGTCCAGTATTTGAAAAACAGCTGGAGATGTGAGATTGGAGGTCAGCAGAGAAGTTAGGGAAGGATAGGTAGATTTCAGCAATGAGAGCTGATGAAATCACCAGGAGGAATAGTAGAGAGAGAAGAGAAGAAGGCTTACGAAACAGCCTCATCCATGGTCAGTGAGATTAATCTGGATGAGGATCAAGGGAAGGAGACTCAGGGAATAATCAGATAAGTAGGGAGAGAACCAGGAGAGAATGCTGTTCCAAAAATCTAAAAAGAAGAGGAGGAGACAAAAGTGATCAACACTGTCAAAGTCTCCAGAGAGTTTGAGGACAATAAAGATTGAGAAAACATCACTGGATTTGACAATTAAGAGATCGTTGTTTACTTTGGAATGATGACAGCAGAAGCCAGATTGTAAGGGATTAAGAAGAGCATGAGAGGAGAGAGAATGGAGGAGGTACCTATTGTGGATGATCTTTTCAAGGAGTTTAGACACAAAGGGCAGTAGAGATGATAGCAGGGATTGAAGGATCAAAAGGATCAAATTTTGTGAGGATGAGGGAGATGTGGGCATGTTTTTTGGCAGTAGAAAAGGAACCAAGAGACAGAGAGAAATTGAAAATAAATGATGGAGTCGGGATGCAATCTGTTGTGGGATACAGAGATGCAGGATGGAATAGGAAGACTTGTGCAAATATAAGGGTTAGCCTTGGTAAGGAGGAAAGTTACCTCTTCGTGTGAAAGAGGGTTGAAAGCATATGAATGATATGACATCAATTGAGGATGTGTAGTGTCAAACCCTGAGAATAAATGACCAAAGAGTCACAGAGGTTATGCAACCACTGTTAACTCTGAAAAATACCAAAGAGCTCACATTAGGTAACACCCTAACTGTTAACTCTGAAAAACAAAATAAAATAAAGTAAAACCAAAGAGCTAACAGTGGTTATAGGCAAAATGCATTCATTATTCCATTGGAGGAGAGAAACCAGGCATGCGTGCCAGGGTCTCCTCTAAGGGAAGACCCAAGACAGTGAGGCTAAACTTTGATTTTACACACACACACACACACACATACACACACACACACACACACGCACATTCTCACACACACATGTAGTTGTGGCTAGACAAAGAATCAAACAGTGTGATGTAGCAGCAGTGGTGAGGCGTAACAGCAACGAGGCAAGGTTGCCTAGTGACAAAAAGTTCATCCATAGCAGGGCTTCGTGACTGGGTGTGCTGCTGCTTGCCTGAGCTCAAGCACCATCAGTACTGTGATTTAGCTGCAGCAGAGTTCAACCAGAGGGTGTGCACAAAGGATTGTTGTTGTGCCAAACTCAGAGCACAGCTTGCTTGCTGGGCTTTAGCTCTGGAATACAAGGTGTCTCCTCATAGTAAGAAGAGGGGAGTGAAAAGAGAGGGTTGATCTTAGCATGAGGATCCTGACAATAGCATAAACTTGTAATGGTTCCTATCAGAACAGCTGTGTGATTTTCTCTACCTTTGATCGCATGTGTAAAAGTGAAGTCAGCAGATGGTAGGAGTGATCCAAGGCTGAGCCTTGGCAGGGAGAGTTTATTTGAAACTATCCCTTTCATTATTTCTTATAGCTGATTAATATTTTATTACTTTGATACACCATAATTTGTTTAGCTGCTAAAGTAGCATAAACCGTAATTTGAGGAAACTAATAATAATAATTATAATTATACGTGTGTATGTATAAAATATGATATGTATATTGGACAGGGCATGAGTAATGACGTCAGACATTCCTGAGTTCAAATCCTGCCTCATATACTTATTAGCTGGGTGATCTGGGGTAAGTAACAAGCTCCACTTCAGTTTCTATATTTTCCCATTTGTTTCTCTTTCTGTTAGATTTGTCCAAAACTAGCAGATGGACATTAAAATCTCCTACCACTATTATATTGTAGTAGCTATTGGGTTTTTTTTAGTCAATTGGGGTTAAGTGACTTGCCCAGGGTCACACAGCTAATAAGTGTCAAGTGTTTGGTCTGAGGCTGGATTTGAACTCAGGTCCTCCTGACTTTAGGGCTGGTGCTCTATCCACTGCGCCACCTAGCTGCCCCAATATTGTTTTTAAATTATCTATCTATCTATCTATCTATCTATCTATAATTATATATATAATATTATACATATTATATATATAATTATATATAATTATCATTGTCTTGTGTTTAAGTTAACTTTTGAATTTAGATTTAAGGAATTTGGAGGATGTAATTTAATAATAATATTAGGTTGTTATTTGTTGTTCCCTTCAGAATAATGCAGTTTTCTTGTTTATCTCTTTTTATATTTAAAAAAAAATTTTTTTACTTTATCTGATAGCATGATTGCAACTCCTACTTTTTTGGATTTACATAGACCATAGTAAATTTTGTTCCAGCCCCTAATTTTTATTCTGTGTATGTCTTTGCTTTTCAGCTGTGGTTATTTCTAACAACAGATTTTAGGTCTACATTTTCTTATTCAATCTTTCACTCCTTTTTTTGTTTTGTTTTATTGGATTTTTTTAATCCATTCATATTGAAGTTATCAAAATTAACTCTATTTTCCTCTATCTCTAATATTAGTTTTTTTCCTAAAGTTTTTTCCTCTTCCTCTACAAACATAGTACTTTGTCTCTTTAATTATTTTAACATAATCTATTTTAAACCAACCTGATTCCCACTGGCTATCTTTCCCTCCCCCTCAATACCCTTACTCTTGTTTTTCATCTCTTTCCTTAATTTTGGAGTTTTGCTTCAATTATTGTGAAGTCTTTGTTTCCTTCTTTTATCTAGTCTTCTATTTATCTCCCTATTATCTTCTATTCATTAATTAATCAAGTAAAATCTCCTTTCCTCTTTTCCCTTCAATTTTTTCTTGTTAGTTTTAAATTTTATTTGCTACGTAATTTTCTTTAAAAGATTTCTTTCCCTTATTTTCTTCATTATTCCTCTTCATTTTCTGTTTATTCTGAATTTTTATTCTTTATATTTATTCTTTCTTTGATCTCTTCATCCATTATTCTGTAGACCCTCTTACTCCTGACAGATTTTAGGAGGTATTATCCTTTCATTGGTAACTATTGACTTAATTAAAGTACAATACACATTCCCTTCTATTTTTATCCTTCCCTTTCCCACTTTTATATTTCTTCTCATTTGGCAGTTTAGTGCCATAAAAACAAAACAAAACAAAGCATTGATTCACCTGTATAGGTGGGGTGCTGTGAGGCTTAGTGCATTATGTTTCTGGCCTGTTTCACTACAATCATTTCTGTTTGATTTCTGCTTTCATTCACCCTTGTCCCCTTGTTTGCTTTAGAAAATAATATAACAATGACCTCTCTATTATTTTATTGTTTGGTTAACTTCATAGATGTCTTCTCTTTTTAGATTTTTTTTCCCTTTTCTTCTGGGGTAATTTGTTTCATAATCTATTCTATCTTAGGTTGCTGTTATACATAATAAATAATGTTTTATGTTTCTTATTTTCTGTTATCTAGGGTATGGGCAAAGAAAATAATTCCTTCCTATATGATTTTCTTTATAGGAATGCTTCTGATGCTTATTAATGAACATATGTCTTTTTCATTCATAATCTTAGATTTGCACTGTAAGTCATCTTGGATTACATTAGCACCTTTGCTTTTCATTATTTTCATTATTACTCCTCCAATTTACATGGGTTCAGAATAATTTTGTGATATCCAAATTTTCTTTGTATATGAAGGTTTTTCTCCCAGTCATTTGCAAAATTTGTTATTTGTCATTGGAATTATTAAGTTTAACCACTATGTGTCTTGTATTTTTTCATGTAGGATTTTTTTCTGAAAGTGATTTATGGATCCTTGCAATTGTATACAGAACAATTTTCTTTCTTTCTTCTTTTTTTTTTTAAGGCAATTGGGGTTCAGTGACTTGCCCAGGGTCACACAGCTAGTAAGTGTCAAGTGTTTGGTCTGAGGCCAGATTTGAACTCAGGTCCTCCTGACTTCAGGGCCGGTGCTCTATCCACTGCGCCACCTACCTGCCCCCCATAGAGAACAATTTTCAAAAATTATTTCTTGTGTTTTGGTGTTCAGGCTTTATGTTTTGTTTTGTTTTTTTTACTGATCATATTTTTTTTTTCTGGAAGACCTATGATCCTTATGATGGCTCAGTTCTACCTGTTTTCAACATCAATATTTTTTCTTGTATCAAGATTACGTTTTCTTTTATAATTATTGATATTTCTTCTCTTCTTCCATATTGTCTTTCACTTCTATGTATTTGCATCCCTAATCCATCATTCTCACTTTTGTTTCTTTGATGAGGTTTTACACTGTATATTGAAGTTTCTTTTTAATTTTTTATTCTGCTGATCATTTCTTCTATGAAGGCCATAAATTCTGCTTTTACAATTATTATTTCTCTCTGAAACTATTCAGGAACATCCTGCTGTGGTTCCATGTTCTAATTCAGATGATATCGAGGCCATATTTCCTTCTTTTAATAATATCATCCCTGTTAGTTTATTTGCTTCTTTAACTGAATTATTAGGTCTCTATCTTTAGTAATTTCAGTTTGTGTTTTTTCCCACCAAATTCGCTTTCTTATTCCTTCCCCTTTGATGGCAGTTTCCTTGAGGTCTGGGCCTCAAGTTACTTCATCCTCCTCCCATGTCCAAGCTGTACTTGTCCCATGTTCCCAATTTCCATCGGCCTCAGCCTCTGTCCTGAGTGATCTGATCCCATCTGTATGCCATTCCCCTTTTCTTCAGGCCTGGTGTATCCACACACATGGTTGGTGTCCTACCCCAGTTCCCTATATTCCTCAGTTTTCTCGATGAGTTCTATTGTGAGCTGTTGACTTGGTTTATGCAGCCCTGGTAGATTAGGGATTGGCCTTCTCTGCTGTTAGTTTATTGGGTTGTTACATTTTTAGAGTTTTTGAAATGTTGTTTTATGGAGATAGCTGAAATTGCTTTACCTCTTATCCATAATTTTAATTTTGGAGATGTTGGAAAGATCATAAGGATTGGAGAATGTGTCTGGTCCTCTATCTTGTTGGTCATGTCATGTGGTACTTTTTCATTTTATGTCAATCACACACGTGGATGGTCACACAGTAGATATCATCATTGCCCACAACTGTTAAACTTCCTTAATCAGAAATTCTGACATTCCTCTATCTGACCATAATTAGCCATCATACTGCCTTTTCTCTGTCTGTCATCCTTAACAAGATCTGTAATCCCTTCACATCTATTCCTGTAGCTGTCTATCTGTTCCTAAACTTTAAACTTATATTACACCCATTATGTTTCTTCATTCTTACTCCCATGCTACTGAATAGAACTAGAGGAGTTTAAACAGTTATGCTGACTGTGTACATCCTAGAAGTATGTTATCTAACTTTAATTGGACCCTCATTGCAGCAAGGTAGTAGTTTTATTACTCTCAAATCAATACTCTGTCTCACTCCCCACAGGACATATTACAAATCTCTTCCTCAAGCCTCCCACACTTTCCCCTCCCACCTCTCCCCCAGCGAAGGACCTTGCCTCTTTTAAAAAAATTTTATATATACTTTTTTTTTTCAATCAGCAAAAATCTTCATTCTTTCCTTCTCAACTCAAGTGCCCAATTGAGAATAAAATTAAGATAAAACCCCTGTTATAAATATGTATAGTGAGGCAAAAAAATTTCTACAATAAGTCATATAAAAATATGAAAAAAATATCATTCATTCTTCACCCTGAGTTCTTCTTGTCTCTGTCGGGAAATGGGTAGCATGTTTCATTATAAGTGCTACGGAATAGTGGTTGCTAACAACACTAATCAGAGTTCTTAATTCTTTCAAACTTCTGTGGTATAATTCCCTTAATTATTTTTATAGCACAATAGTGTTCCATCATATTTAGATATTATAAGTTGTTGAAACATTGTTGAAACATTCCAGTTTATGGATACTCCCTCAGATTCCCATTCTTTTGCTACCTTAAAATGTCAATATTTTTGTACATCCTTAGAGTTTGTTTTGCTTTCCTTTAATTTACCCTTTCTTTAATTCTTCCTGCTCCTTTCTCCTCTTTCCCTCCTACTTCCCTGTTGAATATTTGTTTTTTTGCACCCAACTATGCGTAATATAGTCTTCTCTCCTTTGACTGGTTCAGATGAGAGTGAGATTCAATTGTCAGCTATTCCTCTCTACTCCCTCCATCATGTTTGCATAGACTTCTACTTACACTCCCTGGTTATGTGAACTAATTTTTCCTAACCTTTTCCCTCTTTCTTCCTCTCCCATGTATTCCTCTTCCTCTTTCTTTCCATTCTTCTCTTAAGATCAGGAAGACATAGCAGAACCACTCCCAGGTTTTGTCGAATTAGACTCCCTCTATGACCCCAATAATGATAGGGTTTAGAGGGGACATTGTATCATCTCCCTGTATTATAATGTAAGCTGTTTATCCTCATTTATACCTTTGTCATTGTTCAATACATGTTTACCATTTTATGTTTCTCTTGACTTCTGTGTTTGAACTACAAAGTTTCTACACCGCTGTGATCCTTTGCATTAGGAATATTTGGAATGTGGGAAACTCTTTTGTTGTTTAGCAGTTTTTCAGTTGTGTATAATTCTTTGTGACCTCATTTGGGTTTTTCTTGGCAAAGATGTTAGAGGTGTTTTTTTTTTCTGGAGGCAATGTATGAATTTTTTCACTTGGTATTTCATTTTCCATATTCACAAATTTCAAGAAAATCTCTTCTATTATGGTATTAAGGTTATTTGTCCTGTTGTTGTGTCCTTTCTAGGATACAATATAAGTCATGGGTATTGTTTTGTTCTCTTTTTTGCACACACTGGGGAGAACATTCACTTTTGACTTTCTTCTTCTTCCTTGAGGAATGCCATTAGGAGTTTTCTCCAGAGTATTCAAAGATATTTATTCCATGCCCTACGTGATGTAAACATGGGAGTGGGGGTTGTAAAATTCCAAGATTCCATTCTCATGAACTTCACTCATATGAACTAGGCAAAGGAAAATAGGTTACACACAGTCACAGAGCCAGACACACACAAAGAGTTTAGCATAGAAATACATTAAATGTAGCATGGAAATAAAGAGATAAAAAATGGAAAAAATTATTTAAGAGGAAGAGTAGAGGAGGGAAGGGAGGAAAAAATACAAGCAAAATATATTTTAACTACGGAGGGTTGATTATGAAGGGTGATCTGGGTCTTGGATCAAACTACTGAATTTTACATTGCTACTATTGTTCCCATCCTTCTCCTCCACCCCTGAGAGAATGGTGTGTGTGTGTGTGTGTGTGTGTGTGTGTGTGTGTGTGTGTGTGAATAAAGAGACTTTGTTTTCTATGCTACAATAGAGCATGCTCAAAGTAAAAATATAATTAACAAACATAACTTTAAATGTGTTAAACTCATGAACTCACTCATAAAATGGAGGAAGGTAGCTCCTTCTGGATTAGAAAACAGAATGCAAAAAATATTGTATACAATAAACACACTTGAATCATAAAGGATCTACATAGAGTATGATAGAAGAAGAAGAGTACAATCTATTATGCCTCAGATGAATTTTTCAAAAGGTAGGAGCAGCAATCATTCTCTGACAAGGCTATAATAAATATAGACTTGATTAAAAAAGGTAAGTGGGGAAACTGCATTATGCTTAAAGGCATCATAGATAATAACAATACTAAAAATACTATAAAATACTAATTATATATACACAGATTATACACACACACACATACATATATCTCTGGATGGCTTTGCATCTAAATACTTAAAGAAAAAGTTAACTGGAGTATAAGGAAAAATAGTTAAAATAATAATTTTGGGAGACTTCAATATTCTAATTTTAGACCTAGGCAATTTGGCACAAATATAAACAGTGGAAAAGTTAAGGGCATGAATAGAATTTTAGAAAAGATAGGTATAAATTTCTTCAATTTCTTCCAGTTGTTGAATGGGAATCATAAGTATGTATATTTCTCATTGTTGCATGGAACTTTACAAAAACTGATGTATTACTACATAAAAACCTGATAAACAATTATAGAAAAACCAAAATATGAAGCAATCTTTTACTACCTGTAGTAGAAGAAAAATGATAATTAGTAAAAACAATTTAAAAAAATTCTGGATTAAAATTTAAGTGGAAACTATGATTTTAAAGAATCCTAATATTATCCTAAAGAATGAGTAAGTCTAAGAATAAATCATAAAAACAAAAGATAATTTTATCAGAGAAAAGGATAACTTAGGAAATAATAAAACCATTGAGATGTAGACAAAGCAGAACTAAGTAGAAAATGTATATCCCTGAACACTTTCAACAACAAAATAGAGGAAAGAGATTTCCTGTCCTATCTACCCTGTGCCAGTGCTAGTTGATAGTACAAATTATAATCATCATCAATAGTCCTGCCTTCCTCAGCTTGAGTTTGTAGAGGATCCAGGCTACCTAACAGTGTTATTAGTTCTTAAGGCATGGTATGCAAAGTCTTCTTCCTTTTAAATTGTTGCTTGAAATGAGTCAAGCAGACTTTGTATTACTGATTATCAGGGGTTGAGGAGAAGAGAAAGGAAGAAAACAAACATATAGTGCCTACTATGTGCCAGGCAGTGTGCTAAATGCTTCACAAATATTCTCTTATTTCCTCATAACAACCCTTTGAGGTAGATGCTTTTATTATCCCTGTTTTACAGTTGAGGAAACTGAGGCAAACAGAGATTATGTGGCTTGCTCAGTTATACAGCTGGTAAATGTTAGAGGCCATATTTGACCCCAGGCCTTCTTAACTCCCGGCCGGGAAGTCTATCTATTGTGTCACCAGATGCCTAGTAGTGTTTAACTTAGGGTCTGCTGAAATGAATGATCATTCTCATCAATTATTAATCTCAGCTCACTCTTCAAGGAGTCTGAATTATTTACATATTAACAATAAGTCATTATAGCAGATTACCTTTGCAATAAATCCCATTATCCTCTGGGACTATTTATTTAAAAGAAATGTTGCCCAGGCTTTTCATTACTAAGTATGGAATGGTTTCTCATTAGTCTACTAGTTTGTACATCCCATGATCTTCAAGATTTCTCAGCAGAATGGAATGGGGTATGATGGGAGATAGTTTTATGTCACTGGATATTATTAAGCAGACGTTGAATGACTACTTGTCAACAATGTTATGGAGAGGATTCCCTTTCTGGTACAATATGAATTAGATGACCTCTGAATTCCCTTTTAACTTTGTGATTCTAAAATATATTTTGTGATTCTTTTATTAATTCAGACTTTCTTTTAAAAAACAGGTAAATGGTTTAACTATGGCATCATTTTTCTCGTCCTAATTTTGGACCTTAATATGTGGAAAAACCAAATATTTTATAAGCCACATGAATATGGGCAATATATTGGCCCTGGACAAAAGATTTATACTGTGGAGGATGCAGAAAGCTTAAAGGATTTAAACAGAACCAAGCTATCCTGGGAATGGAGATCTAATAACACTAACCCTCGGACTAATAGAACCTATGCAGAGGGAGATATGTTCTTGCATAGCAGATATGTAGGAGCAAGTCTCGATGTCAAATGTCTGGCTTTTGTTCCAAGCTTAATAGCTTTTGTGTGGTTTGGCTTTTTCATCTGGTTCTTTGGAAGATTTTTGAAAAATGAACAAGGCATGGAGAATCAAGACAAAAGCTACACACGAATGAAAAGGAAATCACCTTCAGAGCACAGCAAAGATATGGGAATGACTCGAGAAAACACTCAAGTCTCAGTTGAGTATCCCTTGAATAATTCACCTTTAGTCTACATCAAGTCAGATTTCAATGAAATTATCTACAATTCTTCCCACTTGACTTCAGAAAACTTGAACTTGCACTTGAATGACCCATGTGGCACAACAGAACCAAACCCAGAACATGTGATGACTGAATGTACACCCACAAACTAAATTCAGTGATGCCACCCTATCCCAGAAGACAAAGAAATGCACACAAGAATATACCTTTAAGGATCACTCTGTCCTTTTGTACATGAGGTTTATGTAGCATTAGATGGAGAAATATAACCTAGGCCACAAAGGTGCTCAACATGCTCTTTCTAGAACTCATTATTTTCTATTTGTATTATGATAATGTGCCTCCTATTTATCCAACAGTCCTCTAGAGATTGCTTCTCACAATTGCTCAAGCTAATTATTGCCATGTTGACTTTACAGAGTAGCAAACTACTAGGTGATTATTCAAAAGCATAAAGTTCTACCATAGTGGTGCCTTGAGACATCAAACTGTTTTTAACTGTCAGTAAGTCAACAAGCATACATTAAGTGCCTACTGTGTTCCAGGCACTGTGCTAAGCACTGGAGATGCAAAGAAAAGTAAAGAGCACTCTCTGCTTTCAAGGAGCTCACGGTCTAATGTGGGAGACAACGTGCAAACAACTATGAACAAACAAATATACAGGATGAATTAGAGATAATTAATAGAAGGAAGGCACTAAGGATTAAGGAGGATCAGGAAGGCTCCTTATAGAAGTTGGGATATTAGCTGTGAATTGAAAGAAACCAGAAACGTCAGGAGATGGATATATGAGGGGAGATAATTTCAGCCATGGGGATCAGTCAGTGAAAATTCCAGGAGCTGGGTGAAATGGAAGGTTCTATACAAGGGATAGCAAAGAAGTCTCTGTCACTTTATCTCAGAATATGTGGGATAAGTAAAGTAGGAAGGGCCTAAGTTGACTTTGAATGCCAAACAGAATTTTAAATCAATCCTGGTGTCAATAAGGACCCATTAGAATTTATTGACTAGGAATGATGGGATCATACCTATACTTTTTGACAGCCAAATGGGAGGATGGACTGGAGTGGGGAGAAACCTAAGGCAGGGAGACAAACTCAAAGGCTATTGTAATAGTTAAAAAAAATATGGTAAGTAGAACTCATGGCAGAGAGGTGTTAGTATCAAAGAAGATAAAGGAGTATATAAAAGAGATATTGTGAAGGTAGTTGGTAACAGATTGGATATGGGAAGTGAAAGAGAATGAAAAGTCAAGGATCACACCTAGGTTTTGAGGATGATGGTGTCCTACTCAGTAGTAGGCAAGCTGGCAAGAGAGAAAGGGCAGGGAAAGAATATATTGAATTCA
Source organism: Vombatus ursinus (assembly GCF_900497805.2). Lineage (NCBI taxonomy): Eukaryota > Metazoa > Chordata > Mammalia > Diprotodontia > Vombatidae > Vombatus > Vombatus ursinus. Next base: position 1,618,641 of record NW_020953728.1, read on the forward strand.
TTTTTGGATATATTGCATTTAAGATGTGTGTGGGACATCCAGTTTGTGATATTCAATGAGGTATATAACAGTTCTGTTTTTTTCGTTAATAAAATTGTTTCGACCAGCATTGGAGATCTGATTGGGAACTGATGTAATCAATGCCATAATAACGGTTTCTAGGGCTATAATGTTGTTCCATACAGATATTTTTGTTATCTATTCAACTCTACACAGTAGGTGGCTTTGATAGTTGGACTACAGAGAAGCATGTTGATTTTAATTTTTATTGGCAGATTGACAAACAAAATACAGATATAAAAGCCAATAAATATTAACCCAACATGGGTCACTTCTTATAAGAATGTTACATTCTCAATTAATTATAATTAGATATATATCTAAATTTTGTTTTTGATAATAAAAGGTAAATTGCTACTTGGTACAGTCTCATCACTTATGTATGACTCTACAGTGCCAAGGAAAAAAAGTTTAATTGTACAGCCCACAACATTTGTAAAACCTACTGTAAACATATTTCCTATTTGTGAAAATGGGAAAACAGATGCCAAACCTGAGATAATAAACTCCTCCAAAAATCATGCAATAAAAGACTTTGCAGTAGAGAGAGAGACAGATGCTGGAAGAAACAAAAGTTTTAGTGACTTTTCTTGTCTTTTTTATTTTTCTTTTGAAAATAAAACTTTGCACATGAATAAATAAATTCTCATAAATGACTGTGGGAGCATTTGTGTGTGTTTATTCCAGGAGTCTGATAAAACCTCAGTTTCACAAGAGTATATTGAAATAATCCTCTAAAAGCAAAAACTTTAGAAACCAGGAAGTTCCAACTTGTCTGTAATTTAGTTCCACAAATTATTGTCCCATACTCTTCAGAAAAAATCATTTATAAGGCTAAATCAATTTCTCATTGAATAATATCAGTGCTATTTTTGTTCTTATGATCATTTTAATCTCCATTTTTTGATTAATCTGCTTTTAAGCTTGCAATATGCCGAATTTAACATGCATAATAGAACTATCTACTTATTATCTATTACTTTGAGAGCCACCTTTAAAAAATGCTATTTATCAAGCAGTTGGAACCAGCCTTCCTTCTGCAGATTTTTTAACATTTATATTAGAAACATCAATTTGAAAGTTACTGTCTTTGGTATTATGGTAATGCCAAACAAGAATGGAATTTGCCCAGCATAGTTTCCAAATCTCAGTATCATAGATAAATGAATAAACACTTATCAACAAGCAGACAGGCAGAGCTTTAAGTTACAAATACTCCTCCTCTTCCCCCATAAAACTCTTTGTGGGTCATATTACTTTTTTTGAGGGCTAATTTTCTGTCTACCCTCAGTAGCTCTCCCTTTGAAAGAGTTGTTTCCTTTTCAAACCAGGCTGTTGTTGTTCATCCTTCATTCTCAAAGAGAACAAATGACATCACAAGGGTGATGTCTTGACTTATGCATGAATTAGATTTTGAGTGAGACAGAGATGCACACATTCATCAGCCTCTCTCCTCCAGAGTCATCAAAATCCAGTGGCAAGACAAAAGTCAAGAAGACTGGAGATAGCCTGAGATGCAGTGGGTGACCTTGGCCTTTCTAAATTAGGGTCTTTCCTAGGTCTCAATTTGTCTGAGGCAACACCCATTTAATGACTAAGGGCTAGGTGTCATTGTTTGTCCCTCATTCTTGAAGAGGACCAATGACAAAAGGAGGGTGATGTCTTGACTTGCAAGTGAATTGGATTTTTAAGCAAGACAGGGCTGTTCAAAGTCATCAGCCTCTCTCCTCAGGGTCATCT